>NC_142546.1:1535416-1842500 GCF_056151865.1 Erythranthe guttata | reverse complement strand
TTACATTTTTTAAGGATGAAACTCGAACAATAAGATGGGATGTCTTGTAAAATTTTAACGAGGGTTGTATTGGTTATTATAATGGTTGACTCGTAAATTTTCTTGAGTTTTCATACAATCCGATAACATATGTTTTCTTCACAGGGTGAAGCTGATATATTTTTTCCGACGGATTTTTGGCTTCTTGAAAGAATAGATCATCATTGCTCCGTAAAATTGAAGCCGCGTGATATTTCTTCCAAGAAAGGAAAGAAGAGGCGCACACTTACGGTAATTTCTCACCTTAATTAATGTTTGAAAATGCTTGTAATTCTAGAATTAATTATGGTGGCTATAATTCTATTGTTCAATTTCTTTTTTATTATTATTTTTTTATTTCTTCAAATTTTGATAGTTTCTTTGCTGTTTATTTAGTTACTAATATTTTCTGTTTCGACTTATTAGCTGGACACGTCATCGTTCATGGAAGAATTTGGTCTTCCGACAAAGACGAGAACCAAAGATGGCTACAACCCTATGCTTGATGATTTCAAGAACACTAAATTCTATCTTAGTGTTCCAACACATAATACCAAATAAAATGGCAGACGTAAATCGACATCCCTTTCTATTTTCAAGATGCAAACGTGCGTCCGTCTAAAGAAGTCGTTTTTTTCCAATCTTGCTTTGGACTGAAAATGAATTACAAGAAAGCCCTCGACGAATCACTTCTTCAGTCTCGGCTACTAATCGACATTGATGACTGACACAACTGAAGGCAAATTACCCAAGGCAAATGATCGAACGGAATATTCTTTTTTTCTTTTTTGTCACATTTGAACGAGTTATTGTCGGCTGATACATTTGTTAAGCATCGAGTTATTGGTTTCTCGACTATTAATCATTTTTCTTAAAGAATGTCGAAGTTTCTCGATTTGGATCTCTGTTGAATTATAATAATTATACAGACGAAAACGGTTAGATATTCTATTCGTAATCACAAGTTTCGACGAGACGATTGATTTCCAAAGAAATAATAAACAGTAAAAATTAAATAGAATTAATCAAAGTAGATAATAATTAATGATATGTATATTCTGGAGAATAACAGCAAGCTTTTAATTAAGCAGCTAAAAAGCTGAAAGCCAGCTTACTCATCCATCCTTCATTATCAATATATGACATTCTTGTTAACTGCTCTACTTCTCCTTCACTTAACTTCTTTGCCCACTTCACTCTCTTTGACGTGTTTGATCCTAAACCCCGACAATTATGCTCCGCAAATGTCAGTTGGTACCTACAAAATATGCCCGATTATCACAACATTTCAGTCAAGAGAGAGAGAGAGAGAGAGAGAGAGAGAGAGAGAGAGAGATTGTCAATACTCGCGGCCAACGCTGAACCAAGAATCCCAGCCTTGAGGAACAACAATGTCAGACATAGAAGTGTTGTAAAACACGACTCGTGCGTATTCTCTCCAAGGCCTTCCAAGAAACGTCTTTCCGTTTCCAACTATGTTGCAGTCTTTAAAAACGAACCCGTTCGTTTCTTCTGCATGAGATCTTCCCTGAGCTGTTATGTATCCTGGGATTCCATTTAGAGCTCTCGAAACCACTGATATTGTACACCTCTACAAATCATCCCGAAAACCGAAAGAAAAAAAATCAAGAAAGTCAAAAATCATATTAATTAGATGAGATTTTTGTAATTTCTCTTTTTCGATATTTTTTTTTTTTACCTCGTAAAGGGATTGGCCAGAGCCAAAGATGAAATCGACTGCTCCTTGAATTGTGCAAAGTTTGAAGTAATGCCGACCTCGTTCATCCCATAATGTATCTTGTAAACCGAAAAATCCACATCTGTAAAATACCGTTTTATCTCCTTGTATCACAGCTGCAACAGCTGTCCTCATTGGATTATTATTATTCAAGCTACCACTATTTGGATAGTTGTAAGAATTCTGCTTCGAAAAAATAATCATCATGTAAGAACCAAAAAAAAAAAAGAATATATCGACTCACTTTGAATTTATTCGAAAAATTTTCTTACCACAAATGTGATGCACTTAACAATAGTGTTATTAGCCTGACAAGTGAAGGTGGCGCTTGTTGCAATAGAATCATGATCGTCCCAAACGATGTAAGTTTTTCGTTTCCCTTCTCCTTTTAGGTAAATGAATTGCTTATTATTCGGAATTCGAACTTTTTCTCTGCAAATGAAAAACATCCTTAATAATTTACGAAGGCGAAAAAAAAAAAACAATTAAACAACTCAAGAATATAAGGATATAAAATAACCTGTATACGCCTTTCTTGATGTGTATACAAGTCCATCTTTTGTTATACGAAGGCACAGAATCAATAGCAGCTTGTACTGTAGTGAAATTGCCTCGTCCCGACGGATCAACATAGATTGTCGGATAAATTTCCGGCTTAATATTCCTACTTTGCAATGTGGATGAAAATGATAGAACAAGAACAAGAAATGTGCACACAGACAATTGCAAAGACAGCATTTTTATTTTTTCCTTTTGAGTTTTTTTAAGATAGTTTTTTTTTTTATCGATAAAAAACTGCGACCGAGTGATGGTATGAAGAAGAGGTGGAAGATGGCTATAAAGACTGGAAAATTGAGTTAGTTATGCTAAAAAACACATAAAATGTGGAAAGCATTAATTTGGTTCAGTACAAACATTGAATGGCTTTGCGAGGAACTAAGGCATGGGTCGAAACACTTGTCTTATCATCGTACAATAATTTTCGTTTCTTTCATCATACCTTAATATTTAAGAATATATATATATAGTTTTTTCATAAATTATATTACAAGTGAGATGGGAAAGGACAAAGAGTATTTAGTGAATGAAATCTGATTTTAGAAATCAAGAATCTGATTTCATGAATCTGTATACATCACACACACACACACACACACACAAACACACACAGTAACAGTATTAAAAAACTATATTATACATATTATTATTTTATTAAAAAAATTTAAATAATGCAAAGTATTATAATTTCACATCTTCAAAGTTGATATATGCTGATAAGAAGATGGAGAGAGTATTGATGTATTAATTGTAACATCAATCACAATATTTATCAAATTAACCATAATTAATTAATCTACATTTTATCTTAGTGATAGGGATTGATATTAAAAATTATCACAAACATTAATTTCATTTGCATATTTTGTTTTTGTTTTCATATGCATATTTTGTTTTTGTTTTCATAATGCAAACGGAGTCGACTTGTAACCCGAGAGATAAAACGGGAAAAAAGGGAATAAAATAGAGCTTCACATGTAAAGCACTCCATATGTTTTAATATATGCTTCACTTAAGATTTTTACACACGTTAAGAAAGTCGAATCTTATGGAAAAAATAGCATATTGCAAAGACTAAAATACCCTTGATCTGATAAGAGAGAATCGGACTAATATGGGTAAAACCGGAGAAAAAATGTGTTTTATACATCGTTGAAATTATAAAGTGACAGATAATATGGAAACAGTTATTTTCGAAAATACGAAAGCGAAAGCCGTCATTGTGAAGATGCTTGAGAAGAGAGGGAAAAGAGATGGCTAAAAGGCCTAAAGTTCTTGATTTTGTGTTGCAACAATTTTGAGCAAATTGTGGAAATTAATGTTGTTTCCCATGTTTTAGTTTTCAACTTTTTTTTTCTCTCCCCCCAAAAAAATTTCCTTTTTGCATGGGGAACATGTGTTTTATTGCTTCTTAACCTTTGAGATGGTTTGTTTCTTCTTATACAAGAAATTATGTACATAATTGTTGTTGTATGTTACATGCAATAATTTGTGCAACTTTCTTCACCATGCCATGTTCTGTTATGGTACATAAATGCTACTCACCTAGTAGTTTGGGTTATTTTACACCCGGTGAAGACTACATCGGGTGCTTTTACCGTTGCTCTACACACACCAATGTGTGTGTGTGTATTAATATAAAAGATCTACCCTGATGTAGCATAGAATAGACCATGTATTTTGATAGGACAGAATGCAATTTATTTAATTAGTCCAACGTATATTTAGTACATGATTAACTTATGTTTGTGATTTATTATATACAATAATCCTTATTAGTGGATAATTAATTCATTGAATTGTGTAATAAAAGAAGTTGAATTGGACCAAATATCAGTTTCATGTGTGTTGAAACTGAAGACACTTTCAATTAAAAAAGGAGGTCTTGGTAGAAGACAATCTTCTGTTGGATATACTAACTATTCATTAATTGTTGACTTAAATTATTAAATCTTGTAAGGAAAACATAAACACAATCAAAGAGCTTAAAAAGAATCATGGTTTGAAAGGAAAACATAATCCATCCATAATACTTCAAGAAAGTCGGTAAGTCATAAGAAAATCCTCAGATTGAGTATTTAATGAAAGGAAACATAATACTCGAAAATAATTTTAAAAACTAACAATTCAAATCCAAACATACCATTTGTCCGACAAAATTGTAGCTTCAGAAAATATTTATGATGCTAATTTTAATACTTGATTGGAGCGATAATGTCAAGCTGAGAGCCGAGTTTCTCCTCAGCAATCTTTTCGGCCTTGAGCCTCAGCTTGGTCAATTGCTTCCTCCTCAAATATGTCGTCTGTGCCCTTTCCTTCCTCTTGTTCTCCAGCTCCTAAAATAAATAAATTTTAAAACATTAACACAATATATATATATATACACACACATAATAAGCAAGATTATGTATGACTTTAGACCACATGCCGGAAATTTATTTAGGAAAAAAATTAGACAAATGTAGAGGCAGTGAAGAATAATGATGTATTGAGATTTAATGGAAATTAAACTTGCCTTAATAGTGTCGTAGTGGTTCCATCCGACTTCTGATGAAAGTCTACCCAACAGACAGTATTTGTGGCCAGCTTGAAGCCTCAAAACCCTAATGATATTAAACAGATAACGATGATGAGTTGGAAAATATGACGATTTCAAAAATATAAATGAATTGAAATGAAAAGTTCCAAGAAAATTTACTTGAGTGCGTCAGGAATAACCATCCTCTTGATCTTGTCGAATGGTGGTGGGACACCCTCGTACACCTTCAAACGTGCAAGTGCAGCTGCTCCACGCTTGGTCTTGTGGGGAATCATACTACAATATAAGTCGTGATATAATGTAAGAAAATATGAAGAATAAAATGCACACGAATTAACACCATCGTAATTTCTTATTACTTCAAAAGAGAACCATTCATTTAAACTAGTTTCACAGAAATAATCTGCCCTCAAAACACTTATATCAATCACGCGAGGCGTAAAAAACACATACTATATACCAAGAATGTTAAGGCAATGTTTGGTAGCATTTTGTGTTGCTTCTACATTTAGCCAAACACATTGTTTTTCCGTAGCAATTCAAAATAGTCTACTCTAATTCAAACAACGCATTAACTAAGAAACGAAACAGACTTGCTAGAAATTAAAAAAAGTAACCAAAATTTCGTTATATCGGCTTCCTATATGCTGATTTTTTAAAATTTTAAATATTTTTTTAAAGGATTAAAAACAAAATGCTGGCCTTCAAACCATAGTTCTCTGGCCTACTTCAACGAACACTCTCATTGCCCAATATTGTCAAAAAAAAATATTTACGCTATTTCAAGTTAACCGACCCACACAATACAAACGAGAAAATTGCAGTTTTGTTGATCAAGAGCAAAAAAAGTGACAGAAATTGATAAAAACTAAATCACAAAGTTCGATACTTACTCCCACTATACAAAGTGGAATATAACCCAACAGCATAGCAGTACACACACTAAGTATCAAATTAATCTACTCTCAATAACACACATTTCTAATTATCAGATTGGGCAAAACAAATTTTACACATTCAAATCAAATGAACGATTGTTATTTACGCACAGGTGTTCATATACACTATCGATACATACAAAGTGAGAGATTCCCAATCAACATTTCAATTTCAAACCACGATCCAACAAGTATCGAAAAAATCAAGGAAAAAATGAATTGAGACGGAGAATAAAAAACCGTACCCACGAATCGTTCGCCACAGAATCTTCGAAGGGGCGCGGAAATGGATGGGTCCGTGAGATGGCTTGGTGTTCATCCTCTTGCGGAGAAACCTGAGATACTTCATCTTTTGACGGACGAGTCCGCCGGAAAGGCAGATTTCCTCGCATCGGACAACCACCACTTTTTGGCCGTTGAGAAGCTCCTTCGCCAGAATTGAGGCCAATCGACCTAGCATGTGGTGGCGAGCATCCACCACCACTCGTTTCGCGCATATACCTGAACCTGAAACCATTTCTCCTCTCTCTCTCTCTGCTCTCTCTCTCTCTCAGTCTGATCTCTCTCACACTTCTCTCTGTACCAGAGGCGGAGGAAGAAGGGTGTTGATATGAATGGGGTGATTAGGGTTTATTTTGCTGCTGGGATGGGTTTCTACATTTAAGTGGGCTGGGCTTCAATTACAAATTATTGCATCGGGCCGGTTTTTTATATTATTAATTGTGGATTATGATATCAAAATGGGAAATTTACGCTTTTACCCCTCAAGTTTGTACTGATTTCACATTTGGCTTCCATATGTTTCAATAATTTAACACTTTTGGTCATTTCCGTCAATTTACCATTATTCCGATAGTTAAGGCGGTGATGGGCACACACTTGATTCCGTTATTACTAACGGAAAAGTAAATAAAATGACTAAAAATGTTTAACTTTTGAAACATGAGGGGCCAAATGTATTTTTTGTGAACATGGGGGGCAAATGTATTATTTAAATAAGTATATTTTGATTGTAAGAATATACTATTTAGAAGTTCAAATTAGTTGTAATTTTTTATTGTCAAAAATATTATTAATTTCTTCATTAGTTGTGGTTAAAAAATATGTAATAAAAATTAAAAACTGTGGAAATTAGTATAAAAATACATAACTAAAATTTTCATGTCAAACAATTTGAATAACACAAGAATAAGAAAATGCAAAAAGGCCTGCATTAAGAGTGCAATGAAACAACTTAAAACGATGGGAAAAAGGAAGACGAAAATATATATAGTACAACAAATTCCAAATCCCGGTTCAAAGGAGTCGAAAAAATTTAAAATTACATTAAAATCAACAAAAAG
Source organism: Erythranthe guttata (assembly GCF_056151865.1). Classification (NCBI taxonomy): domain Eukaryota; kingdom Viridiplantae; phylum Streptophyta; class Magnoliopsida; order Lamiales; family Phrymaceae; genus Erythranthe; species Erythranthe guttata. The sequence goes on along the minus strand of NC_142546.1, from coordinate 1,835,366 downwards.
CCTGAAGAATTAAAACTATCGAGATTCTGCAAAACAAAATAAAATCACGACGTGTATTCGAATGGTTGAGGTGGTGCAGGCTCTTCATCGACAGCCATTGATGAGGCTGCGCCCTGCTGCTGTCCAGCTGCTGGAGGTGCACCGGCATTTGCTGACGTTGACGAGAGAGAATCTGTGAGGGCTAGTACTTCGGCTTCGTTCGGACGGAGATCTTTCAACAGCACAAATCCCGAGGGTGAGGATTTCACTGGCACGTATCTAGAATCTTCTAGAAACTTGACAAACTTCTCTTGGGCGGGGACCACTCTGGCGGGATTGGTCAAGATTTCAAATGTAGCCTCTGGTTCCGCCTTCTTCTCTACAGTGCTCTCAACCTGACAACACAAAAAACAGAGAAACCTCAAAAATCATCAATCTTGTATGAACAACTTTTTTCATTAATAAAAATTGCATAGGGTAAATTATGAACCCCTTGGTCAGGTGATGGGGTGGAATCGGACTGATGGGATAAGAATTAGAAGTTCCAGAAAAATTCCGATTTTTTTTTCGGAAGTTAAAGACTAATTCTGATTCCTTTCCAAAAAAGAAAAAGGACATATTGGAAATTGGAACGAAAAAACTTGTTCGAAATTTTTCGAATTGGAATTCGGAAGATTCCAGTTTTTCAGTCACATAAAATATGAATGCATAATAATATATTGATATTATAAGTGTAATTTTTGGGGGGAAACGGAATTTTCAGACTTATATTTGGAAACTAAAATTGGACTAGAAATCAGAATCTCATATACATATTCCAACTCCGGTCCTTTTTTTTTGGGGGGGAAAAATTGGAAATTGGAATTCAAAATGAATATAGTTCCATAATCGGAAATTTTCAGATTGGAATCAGCGGGAATCAGAAATTCCGTTCTCTCAACATATTTATGCTTGGCATTGGGAAATCACCAAAACTTTCAATGATGTTCGTTCAGCTAAAAAATAAAAACCAAAAACCAAGCAGTAAACATTTATATTTAACCTCACTCAAATGTAAAAAGTAAAAAATAAAAATACTGACCTGCATGGAAGAGTCTCCGTCCTTGTCAACAGTTTTCCCCTTTGCAGAATTTGGCTCTGCTTTCTCGGTACTTGCTTTCTCAGCCTCTTTCTTAGTAGCTCTAGCTTTGGCTCTCACCGAAGTTGATAAAACTGCGGTCGGTAGCTTAACAGCTGAAGCAGTGGTAGGTACAGTAGTAGGCTTTGGGTATTCGAACAACGATGGTTTTGCGTGCGATAAAAACTCAAACTTCGGCACTTTCAGGTCATAGTTCAGACCAATTAAAGCCGTAGGCGAAAAGGCCAAACTAACGAAGTAAATAAGTGGGTACCAATACCAAAATTGAGTGAACACAGCCAAACCAACAACAGCTGTCATCTTATCATGCTTCGTCTTCGAAAGCAGCTTGATAGTCACATTCCTTCCACCAGCATCGAGTATTCCCGAAGCTAAAATCGCACCCATTTTGGACATTGTATCCTCGTGCTTATCGAGGATTATTTTCTCCAATTGCCGCCTGAGCAGAAAAAGAAAAAAGGTGAGTTAAAAAAACATATATGTGTATATATAATATGTAACCGAATATGGAAGATATATTAATTAATCGAAGTACAGTAATTACCTGAATGCACCGACACGAGAGTCGCTAGCTTCGCTGATCTGTACCATGACCATCGCCATTGCAATTAGAGCACCTTGACGAACAAAGTCAACAACATCTGAAGTCAAAGGCTCGAGCAGTGATATGGCCTCACTAAGACCAGTACCAGCACAAGAAATTCCAACTGCCATTGCAGCTCCATATCGTACATGTGGGTTGTAAGATTCAGACAGCAGCGAAACAATTCGAGGAGTCTGCATTTAGGAGGATAAGCTTAGCATCACTAAATTAAAAGATTATCTTTGTTTGGAAAATCTTGGCAGTTAAGGACTAACCTGTTCAGGTTCAGAATAAAGAACAAATCCGAGGGCAAGAACAGCTGTCCTCCTGACATCATCGCTGACATCAGAAACAGCAAAGTGCAGCAGTTGGCGTATAGCCTTATTGTTTGCTGTTCCCCTGTATGCCAATGCAATAGCATACATTCCACCATATCGCAAAATAGGGTCTTGATCTCGAGTCATCTGCTCAATAAGTGTGTCTGCTTCTTCCTCTCTTCCATACACAGTAAGTGCAATACCTAATGCCAAACCCCTGGTAACAACAACATTGTAATCATTAGGAGAAATAATTGACGAATAATAAAAGACATGGTCAAATATCAGCCTCAGATGCAAAAAAAAATCAATAAAATTACCTAATAATCTTCTCGTGTTGTGTCTCATGCGCGTAAGCAAGCATTTCACTCGCCTTCTCACTTGCAGTTCCGACCATCAATAAACCCATACTTATACCAGCAGCTTCACCAGCAACAGCACTATCAGTGTACAGAACATTCTTTATTTCATCAAAGATTTCATCATCGGCTGTCCCCAAAGCTGCCAAACCAAGACCTAAGCAAGCACCATGTTGAATAACCTGCACACATTTTTAGCATATGGTTAATGGATAGAAAATAAATGCAGGAAAACCAATATAATAACATCACTTGTATGGAAAAGCACACACCTCAACATTTGAACTACGCAGACTCTCACGAAGAAATTGTTTAATTCCCTCCCCATGGTTTGCATGGATTAAACCAAGAGCGTATAATGCTCCACCTTCAGAATATGGACTGCCGCCGCCACCTGACCCACCTTGCGGCAAGTAAGGTGCCATGAGCGATCTTCCTTGCTGGAGATGGCCTTTGTGGATAACCCCAAGTCCTGCAGTTGCACTGAATTTAGCCCAGTTTGTGGCCCTGCTCAGCCAGTCCTGACATTTCAGAATTCAGATACAATATTAGTAAAGAGAACAGAATCTACGGCAAAAAAAAACAATGGAAAATTATTGAAAAATACCAGATTTTCACGAAGGAATGTATCCACGGTTGTTCCAGCATGCATGATAGCATTTGCGTATATAGTTGCGCTATGGCAAACACTATTTCTCATCTCAACAGACTGCTTTATGGTCTTGAGAATGAGAAGATCCGATCTGAAAGAAGATAAAGCAATCATTTTTTTGTCAGAGCATGAGAGGTGAATTTCATTAGTGTCAATATCCAATACTAGGAAATTAAGTGGATGGGGAATATTGACTCACTTGTTATGACTGTATAAGAATTGCAGAGCCAGACGTATAGAAGTCTCTCCAGACAAAACTCCTCTTATTTTTGTTAACCTCTCAGCATAGATTACTTCAAGTGGATCAGAAGTTATTGCGTTTCCATCTACTTGAGCTCCATCGGTCATTTGAACATCCTCTGATGTGACAGCATTTCCACTTTGAGCAGGCTCTGGCTGAGCAGACCCTGACGGCACAGCTGGCTCAGAAGGCTGTAATTTGGCACTGGGAAGCCCATCTCTTACTTTCAAAAGGAAAGCTTGGTGCTCATTCTCCACCAGATCAAATGCTATTTGAAATGCCAACAGAGCCTCATCCACATCTTCAGATCGTAAGAGTTGCTCCAATATGTTTGCAACAGCCTCGGGTTCATCCAAAAACATTAGGCGCTGACAAACGCTCAGGAAATCAGGAGATGGCAGTTGCTGATATACTTTGACAAGGAGACGGAGCACCTGTTTAGAATTAAGGAGAAGATTGTCAGTTTGTTGTCTTTGAGTGAGGAAGAGATGTACACAGGACATCCAAATGAAGAAATTGGCCAATTGAAAAGGGAGACAGTTTTTTTTCGGTTAAGGGAAACGAAACTAGTTTGTAGTCTAACATCTTCATATTTTATTTCTTTTTCGAGGGTTGAAAGAGCAAGGTGGGTGTTGACAACCTAAACCTATATATAAGAAGCAGGCTAAGGCCTCCCTGTTTTAGAAACAACAAATCCGTGCTTATTAAGACGACTGAACTTATAACTAAACAAGGAAAGGGAAACATGCATGAGCTAAACATCATAATCTAATTTAAATCTTCATAATCAGAAAATTAAAAATCCATTAAATTTAAGAACCACTCCGTAGTTTTGGGTTTTACGAGCAATGGATAATAATGATTAAAGATATTGTTCGATCAAATGACATTGTTCGATCAGGTCTTGCTGAATAAAATTCATTCCTCGGACTATTAGCATATGATGAAAGATCTGTAGATACATGACTAGGAATGTAGTAAATAAGATTACCTCAAGACGATATTCTCTTCGGTTGACAAAAGAATGAGAGACATCAATGCAATAATTAATAGTGGCATGAACGTTATCACTCCTTATAACTGCTTCTTCAAGTTTATCCAATCGTCTGCACTCGATGGCCATTCCAATAGCTTGTTGGAATTTTCCATCCGATATACATCTGCAAGGAAAGGGAGAGAAAAGACGTCAAATGAGCCAAAGAAACCACATTAATTAATACATTGGCAATACTAAGATATACTTGACGTACTTGTCAAGCATTCGCTCCACAATAGCCTCCAGTCTTGGGTCAACCACTGCAGATGCATCATTCGACTCAGCTGCTTTAGTCTTCAGACTGGCATATTCATCAATTGCTTTGGCTGAAGGATATAGAAGAATAAAAAAATGTTAGAAGTAGGAAACACCGAAAATGAGACTGTTGTAACTCTTTCATAAATTATACCCTACTCTTGTTTTCACAAAACAATGAGGGAGCATTTTTTTATATAAATTTCAATGCGAGAGGTGAGGGGAAAATAAATTCTTACCAAGAAGAGTATGGACATAGTCTGAATCCTCTGACACATCAAACTGAGGACCAGCTCCCAGGGCATACGATAATGAGTCATTGAGTTCACCCAGATAATAGAATACCTAATGAGAGAATACATTATACTTTGTTGATGAATAATGAGAGAGAGAGAGAGGGAGAATTTTCTTAACCAGCAAAAATTCCAAAATTATTCTCTCATAAATTTTCTTTGGATGTTCCACGTCTGACTAGAACTACTATATGAAGAGTAACATTGCAAATGAATATCGTCAAACAACTCCTCAACTTTTATGAGGTTTTAATAATGTTAAAAAGTTTCAAACATATAGTTTCTATGGATTCTTATATTTCACAATTTTGTACATTTTTTCATACATGAGACAAAAGGAGTACTCAGTACGTTCTATGTGTCTTAGTTAATGTGATCAAAAGCATATGAAGACTTCTATACACGCATGCTAGCAAAAAAAATGCCCTAGGTAAATTGGTATTATTCATGTTAGGAACAGAAAACTCAAAATGAAAACACCAGAAAATTGATCATTTGATGGACTAAAGACAACGGCAATCGGATGAAAACTCTAGCAACTAAAACCAAACACACACAAATGTAGCTTATAGCACTAATGTGATAATGAAAAAGAAGAAAAAAAAAACAAACAAATACTACCTTTGAGACAAGCAATGCAGCGAGTTGCCTCTGTTCAAACTCTTCGTCCTCATATAAACTTTCTCTGCATTCAGAATAAGGGAATAGATTATTATACATTCTTTACAAAGCATCTCGTAAAGAAGAGCAGACCAAGGATAGTGAATAAAGATCTCTCTAAGTGACCAAGAGCCGAAAAGATGCAAAAAGCTGAAGCAATGACATTATTAAACACCTCTAGCAACATAGAGCAACATAGCTCCAGACTACGCTAACGACCTGAAACTGTCTGCAAGTAGAAATTAAGCACTACAACAATCAAGGTTCAATACTCGAACAATCTCAAGATGTAGATCTCTTCACAATTTATCCTCCAGTTCACCTTATTTCTAATATTGCAAACAACCTAGATTGAACAATCCAAATGTGAAACGGTTCCCAAGCCTACCCATTACTACTACCAACAATGGAAAGTACAAACTCAACAAACTAAAAATAAAACCTCACCCGCAAACGAAAAAACAAAAATCTCAACAGAACAATTAAACCCAACACCCAATAGAACACTGAAGTTTTAGCAGTACAATTTCATAAACTCCCGATTCTCCAACAAAAATCCCACACCGAAAAAAAAAAACCCTAAATTCCACACTACAGAAAACAAGCCAATCAAAAACAACAAAAATCGAACTGAAAAACAAACCCTAATTCACATAATTAAAGAGCGTGCGTACATGATGGGGACGGAGGTGGAGATCTCCGGCCAGAAGTAGTCAACGTAGGTATTGAGATTGGAGAGGGCGTGTAGCTTAAGAGCCGGGTGGCTCTCGTTCAGCATCGCCAGTAGTCCACCGGCGGAGCTCACCATCGTCGCCGCCGCAGCCATTGTACGGAATTAGGGCTTGGATCTGAACGGAGTTCGATTACAGCAGAAAAATACTAGGGAATTGAAATCGAAAGAGCGAAATGGTTTCAGAGAGTTGGGTAACAAATTGAGAGGGGTTTCTTGAAGAGAAGGGCAAAGTGGTGTGTATAAAAGAGGAGAACCGATTTTTACCAAATAAGATTTGTTACTTCTTTTATAAATAATTAATAATTAATAATTAATAAAATAAAAGAGTTTGAATCGGGTTATGGGCTTTCATTTTGGGTTAAGAATATGGGCCGGGCCACTTAATGGCCCGTGAAGGATAAATAGCTGTAATTTTTATTTTTATTTTTTGTAGAAATTCAGTTTAGTATTTTATATTCACGTTGAGAATTTATAGATTATTCGTTGGGAAAAATACAGTTTTTGACCCTCAAGTTTGCACTGATTACATATTTGATCCCCATATTCACAAAAAACACATTTGATCCCCATGTTCACGAAAAACACATTTAGTCACTTATCTTTCAAAAATTTCAACATTTTTAGTCATTTCCGTCAATTTTTCATTAAAATTAACGGAATCAAGTGTGTGCCAATCACTGCCTTACCTAACGGACTAACGGTAAATTGGCGAAAATGATCAAAAGTGTTAAATTATCGGAATATGAGGGACCAAATGTGTTTTCTGTAAACATGGGGGCCAAATATGTAATTAGTGCAAACTTGAGGGGTGAAAACTGTAATTTCCCGATTATTCATTATATTACTATTATTGTTTAAGGGTGGAAGTATTCAGATAAAAAATAATATTTTCAAAAAAATAAAATTCAAATTGGAAAATCGATATTTTTTTGTTTTCATCTAATAAAAATCGGATTTATTGGTTCATGCTCGATTTTTGTTGAACCGATCCATATCACCCCTATAAATGTCTCCTCTTATACTTATCATTTTTAAATTAATTTTAAATAAGCTAATTGGATTACTATTAGATAGAACATAAATATCATAAGTCAATAGGACTTGGGTTAAAATCATAATGTTATTTAGATGTTATATCGACACTTTCTAAGTCGAACTCGTCGTATATAATTTATCCGATACTAATGGGAGGCTATTGATTGCCCTATAAACTCATTTTACCCAATTCACATACAATATGTAGCTATCCAATTTCTTTATAATAAAAAAATATATATATTATTGTTATATGGCCTATGACATAATTAAATTTAGCTACTCCCCCAAAAACTATTATAAAAACTAGTCCATTTATTTTATCCTTTTTTTTTCTTTTGGCATCTATTATTATTTAATTAATGTATATATTTCCAAAACAAATTAAAATTAAGAATTTTCATATGTATATGTTGCTTTCAACATGACTATTCCACCTATATATGTGACAAAATTATAGTATTATTAAAATCTATATAATAATTAATTGATTCCTGCAATTGTAGCATCCAAAAGCTTACCATCTATATATAATTAAGACACATATATGTACAATAATTCAATTACACAAATCAAGAAAGAGAATTTTTTTTAAAAGAAAAATAATGGGGATGGAAAGCAAGATGTTTAGCTATTCAGAAGTTTCTGCTCACAACTCTTCTGAAGATTGCTGGATCATCATCAATAGCAAGGTATTTATTTTAATTTCAATATCGCAATTATTGTATATTTTTTTAATTATTTGTTGTTTTTTTTGTTTCAATCAAAATTTTAATTTTTGTTTGAATTTCCGAGGATTCAAGAATTAGTGAATGAAAAACTGGAAAGGATTAGACGAGGCTTGATTAAATCGAAAATTGCAGGCTTATAATGTCACGAGCTACTTAAACGACCATCCCGGTGGTGATGACGTCTTATTGGGACAAGCAGGTATCACATATTCTCGGTTTATGAGATACTACACCTCATGAAAATGATCGAATGATTTTACACCATAGATCTATATACATAATCATATGGGTGTGTGTTATTAATTTATTATGTGTAAATAAATGTGTGTTATTATGTGTAAATCAGTGGTGCATAATCACATGATGTATTTCACCGAGTGTAGCATCTGCAAAATCATAATCAATTTCATTCATTAGTGTTTATATAAGTAATTCGAAATAAAATAAAGGAAAACTTTAGCTACATAATTCCATCGATTTCAAATTTCATAGGCAAGGACGCAAGTGAAGAGTTCGAAGACGTAGGTCACGGCAGCGCAGCAAGATTAATGTTGGACGAATTTTACGTCGGAGAAGTCGATCCGGCCTTGAATCGCCCCACAACCACCACAAACACAGCCCTAGCTCCGGCAATCGATATCAAGCATAATTCGCCGAAGTCGAACAATAAATTTCTCTATTTCCTATTGGCCCTTACGGTTATAGTATTCGGTGTGGGTATTAGCTTCTTCAATTTTTCAAGCTCGACTTATAGTCAAACTTGAAGAAACTGGAGAGTTGGCAACTTGAGAGACTGAAGCTTGCAGGAAGCGCAACACGGTTTCTTCAACTTCCTTTTGTTCAATTGTACCATCTGATAAGCTTTATAAATGATAAATCATATGTTATATAAGTGAAGTCATTATTACTGTATTTTTTGTATAAATGGCTAATTAAATAAATTAAAAAAAAAAAAGTATATATCCACGGAAGCTTTCAGACATCATCATCAGAACTCGATAATCTCAAGTTCGTCCTATCTGAAGCATCGTCGGACAGGCTGGGAAGTCTGGGACCTATTAGTTCGGTGCTGTCCACGTCAGCATCATTCATGGAATAATCTCCGGAATCTTCTTCGTCTCCGAGGCTAAATCCAAAACCAGGTGGTTGTATCTTTTCAAACTGGTGTTCTTGAGTGTGCCGCTGGTTAAATCGACCTGGAAGCTTCGAGGGAGTGCTGTAGCATCTCTCGCAAAGGTCGAATCCTATTTCTTCGACACAATCTTTGCATCTGTACCGCATTCCAATGATCGGAGACATCTGCATATACTCATGGATTTTAGTATCCGATTTAATTTTTAATAATGCCCAAGAAAAGATATAATATAAGAGAGAAAAAAACAAAAGATGATTGTATTACCCCACAGTAATCACAACCAACCATTGGATGAAAGTTAGGGTAATTTTCGGAAAACCAGGGTGAGTAAGCATTTCTCGGTACAGATGAACATTTAGCCGCATGCTCCTGTTTTTCTGGTGTACCTTGTAGCAATAAAATAATAGAGAAATGTAAGAAATGGTGAAGTGGAAAAAAAAACGAAAAACGAGCAGCTACACTATACACTATACACTAGAACCTCGATAAATTAATTAATACCCGATAAATTAATAACCTTAAGGATTACTTCGTTAAGTTATTTAACCTCGATAAACTAGTACCCGATAAATTATTAATACCCGTTAAGAGTTTTTTACCAACTAATAAGCATTTCTCGACATCGAAAATTCCACTTGCAAAAGAATTACTTATTTAAGTCAACTGACGAACAAAAACACAAAGGAATGTTGTGCCAAAAAACCAGTATGAGATAATGAACTAAAACCTTCGAGAGGTATAAAAAACACAAGATACACAAAAATCAGAAGACACTTACTTCCAGAAGGACTAGCTCTAGAAACTTTAGGTAACGATAGTTTCCTTGCAGAATATTCTTCGGGAAAACGGTTCTCCAGAAAGTGGTCAAGAACTAAGCACACATTAGGGACCCCGTTTGGATGTGCACTTCCACACGTTGGACATTCACAAATACTGCTCCGTGGAGGACAAATACAAGTTTCACAATAAACTGCAACGAAAAAAGATAAACCAAACAAATAAGCATCAAACGTTATACTGAATCTCTTCGACATTTTTGAAATCGACTTTACCATGTCCACAGTTTAGAACTACAGGACGGCATATTAGTTGCTTGCAAACAGTACAGTGTAAGTTGGCTTCGTTGTTAATAGCTGATGGCTTATCTTCACAAGGAGAAGGTCTTTTGGAAGAATCTTGAACGAGCGAGTGGTCCCCACCACATGTGTCTTGATCGTCAAGTACTTCGCTAACTTGAGAATTAACTAAGTCGCTGTCAAACTGTGGAGATATATATCCATATTTCTCTTCTTCTTCTGAAACAATTCAAAAAGAATCTGTTTGACTACTCAACAGCTTTAAGGGAAGGTAAAGATAAAATTAAAATATATCTATAATAGAGGAGATATACTCTTCAATCGTTACCGTGTTATAGTACGGGCGAGTGTAAATGACAATGGAAGGCGTAAAAAATCACTTAGACTAAAGTAATCGTTCTGCGAACGAACACTAATTACGATAATCTTTTTAGCTCCTCTAAAACTAAATCTCATTATCACAGGTGGGGGAAACTAAATCAAGAATCATGATCCAGGGAATTTAAAAAAAAACCATACATGGTGAATCATTTGAAGTGCCAAATGAAGATTATAGTCAATATTAAAACTCGAATAGGAAATCAACAAGAACCGCACCTGCGACTTGTCTCTGCCTTCTTTTGTAGGCTAATGGATACGATTTCAGAAGCAATAAGTGCAACAATTCACAGACTCCGGGAAAATGATTATACGGGTGTCGACAGACAGGACAGTGAGACTCTTGGTAATCATCCATGGCATGAAATACACACCCAAAGCACGAAACATGGCCACAAGCTGAATTTCCAAAAAAAAAATTCAAAAACGAAAAATTTAAAGATTAGTTTTTCAAGTGAACAACAGCTGTTAATAATATATTATATGTATAGTACAAACTATATTATGCAATCCCTCATACCTAACACCACAGGTTTGTACATGATCTCCCTGCAAAAATCAAGAGAAGAAATATTGAAATAAATCATCATACGACACCGTATAGATAAAAACTCAAACCGCCATGAATTCAATTCAATTGAAACGAAACAAAAATTTTCTTCAATAATTCTCGTAAAAACCCCCAACAACAATGCATTCCGCCTGGTTTTAATTCGTCTGATTTCAATTTGATCGTGGGTGTTAAAAATCCAATTAATGACGAACATATCAGAGATCAAATTGAACAATTACCAGAAAAAAAAAAAAAAAAAAAACTTACAGACACACACAACACTGGAAATCATCGGGGAATTCTTCATCGTCCAGCTCGCGATCATCACCATTTTTACCTTGATGCTCCATCTCTAAATCCCTGAAATCACTAAAATCGAAATAGTGTGTATAAAATCGAGAGTTTGAATCTCGGTTAGCAGCAGTGAGAAAGTGTTTTGGGCTTTGAATTTTTGTTCCGATTTGGGCCAATGTTGGATTAGGGTAATCATGGGCCGTTGAAGTGAGATGTTATAATTGAGTTCTTCACAAGTAATTTATTTATTTTAGGGTAAATAGCACTTTAACCCCTATGGTTATAAGTTTTTGCAGATAACCCCTTGTGCTCGTAATATCAGCACATAATCCCTTGTGGTTACAAGTTTTTGCATATGGCCCCCTTGTGCTCGTAATATCAGCACACAACCCCTTTGTGGTTTATGGGGTAGCTTCCGTTAGTTTTTCCCTCAAACTTAACGCGTGTGTCAAGCTTCAGGGGGGGTCATCTGCAAAAATGAAAGCACAAGGAGATCGTCTGCAAAAAAATATTTTGCTGTTTAACACTTACTGTACTGTACTGTTAAGTTTGACGGAAAAACTAAAAGGAGCTACACCGTACCATCAACCATGCACGAGGGGTTATGTGGTGATATGAAAAGCATAAAGAGCTCATCTGCGAAAGCTTATAACCATGGAACGTGTTATTTACCTTTTATTTTATTTTATTTTATTTATTTTAAATTTTATTTAAATTTAAATTTTATTTTATTTTACTATAATTGTATTTAGATTTGTAAGTTATACCAAACAAAATATGTGCATGTGACCTTTCTATTCAGAAGCCTTCCTTTTAATCAAATTTGCAATAAATTTGTTCATCAATGCCAACTACCAACAAAATTGAATGAGTCAATGATTTTATTATTTATCATCATTACTTAATCTCTACATATAATTAATTCCATATGTCCATGTTTTAAAATTTTATTTTATGCAACATGTATACAGCAAAAGCTAATATTAAAAGAGAGGACAAATAAATAAACTTTAACTTTAACTACATATTAAAAAAAAATATTATGGAATAACAATTAAATTATATATTACTGTATACAAGTGCTTCAAACAGTAGGGTTTTTTTTCTTCTTTTTTTTTGATATCAAATTGCATTTTGCCATTTTCTGGAAAAAAAGAATCTGGATGTAATCATAAATTTATAATCCCTAAAAAGATATATATATATATATATATATATATATATATATATATATATATATATATATATATATATATATATATATATATATATATATATATATATCGTACTAAAACATGAGATAGTGAGATAGAGACTAACATATAAAATTTTCCAAGCGAGCATTAATGAGAGCAAGAAAAAGTAATATATAGATGTCAGCATAAATATAACTCAATTAGTTTCGGGATGGTAATAAGTTGGTGCACGATCCTAGAATCGAATACTGACATACAACCGCAACGCGCGTGAGAATTTTAACTCAGATGAGAGTTGGTTTCTTGTGCGCATTAGATCCAAAAGCGTAACCCTAAACGCGGAATATATGTAATAAAATTCAATCCAAGTTGATTAGCTTGACTGATATATGGATAGGAATTAGAGAAACTGAATCATAAAGTATAGTAGTAGTAGACACTAAAGTCAAAGGGCAATAAATTAAATGACAGAATAAAAATAATAGTATTAATGCAAAGAAATAATTATGTCTGTATGTATATATGAATTATCAGCAGTTGAAAATAGATATATGCATATATATAGAGGGGAGGGACGGTTGGAGAAAATAAATAAGATTGCCCAACTGAACAGCAACATATGTTTAATTTCAATGCTAGTACACTGGACCCTACCATGTGGCTTTGTTTGTATGTCTTCATTTTGTTCACTATAAATAATATGGGATTGTGGTGATAAGCTGTACCTTGAATATTGTGCTTTTGCATGCATTTATATGTTTTTAGGGTTTTAATTGTTGTTATTATTAGTAATTTCTGAGGAATAAATATAAAAATATGATGAGAGGGGTTTGGTGTTTTGTTTTGGTGGTTTTGGTTGTGTGTGGTAGTAATGTTAATGGAGATTTGAGGGATGAGAAGTTCTTGCGCAGGCCTTTTCTTGGTAAGGGTATTGGTGGTGGCTTGGGTGGTGGTGGTGGTCTTGGGGGTGGTGGCGGCTTGGGCGGTGGAGGCGGTCTTGGAGGTGGCGGTGGATTGGGTGGTGGGGGTGGTCTTGGAGGTGGTGCTGGTGGTGGTCTTGGAGGTGGTGCTGGTGGGGGTTTAGGGGGTGGTGGGGGTTTAGGAGGTGGTGGTGGTCTTGGTGGAGGCGGCGGACTTGGTGGTGGAGCTGGTGGTGGTTTGGGAAGTGGAGGAGGTCTTGGTGGTGGAGCAGGTGGTGGTTTAGGAGGTGGTGGTGGTCTAGGAGGTGGTGCAGGAGGTGGACTTGGTGGTGGAGCAGGAGGTGGTCTAGGTGGTGGTGGTGGTTTAGGAGGTGGTGGTGGTCTAGGAGGTGGTGGTGGACTTGGTGGTGGAAGTGGTGGTGGTTTTGGAGGTGGAGCAGGTGGAGGACTTGGTGGAGGTGGCGGTGCGGGTGGCGGTTTTGGAGGTGGTGGAGGACTTGGTGGAGGTGGAGGGGCTGGTGGAGGGTTTGGAGGTGGTGCCGGAGGTGGTGGAGGATTGGGAGGTGGCTTTGGTGGAGGTGGTGGTGGAGGCTTTGGTGGTGGGGGACGCCACTAATTAATTTCACTACTTTATTGTTACCTTGTAATTTGCAGTAAAGCATGCAATTTATAATATTACAATTGTGTGAGTGAATGTATTTGGATTTAAATTAAAGATAAAAGTCCATTTTGCATGAGTATAATTGTGTGTGTATGTATTTCTGCTGCCACTTTTAAGTGTAACATATATATATATGGATATGGTCATGCCTTATTATTGCCTTTGAAATAATTTACTTTACTATTCTCCGTTGTATTATATGATAATTGCAAAGGAGTGAAAATATGGTTATATATATATATATAATTTTATTTGTTTTATATAATATTTTATGAGCCCTCAAATCAAACATGAACTAAATGACAAGTCTAAATTCAATCTTTTAATTAAATTCTTAATTTGAAACAATAAACAAGCTACATCCCCTTTTCTTTTCCCAACTTGCCCTTACACCCTAGATCCTATAAAGTACGTATTCAAATTTCTCCAACTCAAATTTATTTCTCTTATTAAAAGTTCCTTAAAATGCTAGTTTTGAATATATTGGAGAGAGACACTTATCATCGTTCGGTACGTTGGTTGAAGATTGTTTATGGCTTTGCTCAAGATTTATCTAATTGTTCTTTGAGTTTAATTTTGTTAAGCGTATGGGAAATAAACTTGCCAACGCTATTGCGCATCTTTCATGTAACGATTCTATGGAGGCTATTTAGCCTGCTAATAAAAGTGGTTTTGTTTTAAAAAAATGAAATAAAAAATAAATAAAAAATCTAACTTTCACCTCTAGATATCTCACACAAATTTTATAAATAAAGATCCTATATAGAGCATAAATCACACACACACACACACACACACACATATATATATATATATATATACACACGCAAATGCTTCCAAAATGTAATCGACTAACATAGTTTCATTTGGATTTATATATCAAAACTACAAATTATAATTGAAACATTTAGATTTTCAAACATATTTCTCTCTTCAATATTTAAATTTGAAATTCGACTCGAGTTCGATCCAACAAGAAATTTGATAATACGTAATTCGTCAAACAAGAAGGTCATATTTGTAATTTGATAATACTTTAAGGACTGTGGATGGATATAACATACCCTACCCTAATTTTTTTAAAATTCCTTTTTAATTTAAATATTTTTATTTAGTATTTGGGAAAATATAGCTGGAGATTCCTTTTATTTATTTAGGATTTGATTTCCACGTATATATGCCACATCTTTCTATATCTAATAATTTAGTACGCGTATTCTAAACAAACTTTCTCTCAAAACAAAATATCTCAAAATAAACTAGAATCTCTCTCTCTCTATATATATATATACATACACACCGCGAACAACATACAGCAATATTCGCAACTAATAAACAAGAAAGAGAAAGAGAGATCATCTAGAGAGAGAAAAAGATCTAGAGAGAGAGAATGGAGATTACTAGACGTAAATATTCACCAGGTTATCGATTCATCCCAAAGTATGAATATCTAAATATCAGCATTGATTACTTGTTGAAGAAGTTCGGCAATCAGCCGATTCCCGTTGACGATACCGGAGTTGTCGATTCTTACAAACGTAATCCGTTAATTAATTCAGGTTTGTTCATCAATTTAATTAATTACTAGATCTCTTTTCTTTTATCTTTGTTTAATTTTTTTTTATTGTTTTTATGATTATGTTGGGTTAGGGTTTAATTAACGATCTTCGCCTAGGGTTTCATTAATTACGGTATTTATTAGTTTTTTTTTAATGATCAGATCTAGTTCCACTAGCCGTTTCGATTTTCTGTTAGGGTTATTAGGGTTTCATTAATTACGGTATTTATTAGTTTTTGTTAATGATCAGATCTAGTTCCGGTTTCGATTTTCCGTAAGGGTTATTAGGGTTTTATGCAGATCTTCGTCTAGGGTTAATTGTTCATGTTCTGGTTTAGGGTTTGATTGATTAAATTTCTACATGCAAATTGTTGAACGTGAAAAATTAATCGATACGTTTATGTATATATATACAGGTCGACATTCTCCACTTGGACATAGTAACGAATGGTACTTTTCGGCATTGAGGAATAAAAAGAACCCGAATCGATCGAAGCTCGATCGGAAGGCCAACAATGGATACTGGAGGGCTATCAGAGCAGATAAACCAATTTATAATCGTAGGGAGAAAGGATTACGGAAGTGATTTCGGGTATGTCTTCGATCATTAGGGTTTCTACATAGGCGCACGCGCATGGGAGCTTCTCGTATATACTCCTTTCGGAGCATTGATGTAATAGTTTTCGATAGGACTTTACTTTTGTCGTATCCCCGATTTTAATTCCTTGACTTTATTTTTTTGGAATAAAAATCTTTTTGGCCGAAAAAAATAATAAAGTTGAAGAGATCGATCACTTGTGTTGTAGTAAAAACCCCAAATTATATATATAGTAGAACCTCGATAAATTAATAACCTTGGTTAAGTAATAATTTCTTCTGGTCCCGGATCGGTAAAAATATATTAAATTATTAGTTTGATAATTTAATATTTCGCTAAATTAATAGAATTATTTTGCTAGTCATTAATATATAGACGGTTTAACTGTACATACATATGTATATATATTGTCCATATATATTCAGCCACAACACTTAAAATTCAAGATTTCGACTATATACGGATTAACTTTCCGGTTTTCTAGACGGGTCGAAATTCAATACCTTCGACTACGAGCCCGGATTTGCCTTCTGGGTTGTGAATCTCAGTCAACCATGCCTCGACGACCTCACCGTATTCTTTGCTATAGCCATTGTAGAACTTTCCCATTTCTATCTCCATCCATCCATCGCCTCTTGTTCTCGCTATTTTCCCGGTTTCTCTGGATTCACAATTCCCGTTTTTGCTCGTATTACTTATTGATTGATGATTTTTGAGAAATCGTACTGTGGTTTTCGATGATCTAAGGCCGTCCATCCTCTCCAACGAGAACACCATGTACGCGGCGTAGTTGGTGTTTTCAGACAGCATTCGAGTTTTTATCTTGCCTTGAATGTGTATCCATCCTATCGATCGTAGTTTCGCCACCTCCGAAAATCTGCAAATTATGTATTTGATTCTTATGCTCATTAATATACACAAACAAACACTTGCAATTAATTAAGAAAAAAAAAATAATTGAATATGATTAATGCTTCATTTAAAAGTTTAATTAATTTACATTCCAAATTATGAATAATTAATTAAATAAATAAATTCGTAACATCAAGAACCTCGATTTTGCATTCGGCGTAAAATCCCAACAACCTTTCCAAGAAATCGCAAGTTCCCTTGCTCCAACCATTAAACACTTCTTTCCATTTCTTTTGTCCAGAGAAAAGCTCTTTTTAACATACAAAAAAATGTTTATATATATATATATATATATATATATATATATATATATATATATATATATATATATATATATATATATAAATCATGAGATTGAAATATTTTTACCATTTTGGCGCCATTAATAAGGATTGGAGAGTCACAAAGACTGAAATAAAGGTCTTTCTTGGTGTCACATTTGAGTAGAGGAGAAACCGATGTTGAAATTATTTCTCGATAATCTGGCGGCAATAATCTCCCCCATACGTAGTCGCCTTCGGCCGCAGATTTGAATTGTTTCGATAGAATCGATGATCTTGTAGCATCCAAAGCTGATGTAAGTGACACAATTTCTGATATGCATCCCTCCGGCAACCTTGCAAAACAGTCCATCTCTCTCTCTCTCTCTCTCTCTCTCTCTCTCTCTCTCTCTCTCTCTCTCTCTCTCTCTCTCTCTCTCTCTCTCTCTCTCTCTCTCTCTCTCTCTCTCTCTCTCTCTCTCTCTCTCTCTCTCTCTCTCTCTCTCTCTCTCTCTCTCTCTCTCTCTCTCTCTCTCTCTCTCTCTCTCTCTCTCTCTCCCTCTCTCTCTCTCTCTCTCTCTCTCTCTCTCTCTCTCTCTCTCTCTCTCTCTCTCTCTCTCTCTCTCTCTCTCTCTCTCTCTCTCTCTCCCTCTCTCTCTCTCTCTCTCTCTCTCTCTCTCTCTATGGAAGAAGATAATGTGTTTTTTGATAGCTGGTCAATTTAATTTCCATGACAGTTGAACTACAAAGACTTTTAGGCATGTTGGTACAATTTTGCTAATTACATAGCATGGTGTTTGGTGTGAAATTAATAAATTTAATTTGCTAATTGTCCTACCTAATTTAGTAGCCAAATTGATTTAATAAATTTTATTTTCTCTTGGAATCGAAACTAAAACAACCATGATCACCCAACGATTCGTTAGTCGCAAGCTACTATTATGATTCGGGTTCGCACCTCATATATACCCAGAACCGACTCGTGTATGTATCGGCTGATTAGGGATGGGTATATCCGACGGCGGATCTAGTATATGGTTCCACGGTGTGCAGTTGCATCCACACCCTTGAATTGAAATAAAATGTTATACATATATAAATAAAATTAATATAGATATTTTTCTAATATTTAAAATTCTAAAGAGTACAACCTAAATTTTTATTAAAAAAATTTCAATATTTTAAATTCTTCCCAAAAATTTCAAAATAATTTCTTTCAAAATCGTAGGCCAAATATGCACTCTTCTACTCTAATTTTTTTTTCATGACTCTGCCAAATACGCATAGTCGACACCGACAAATTATAATACATCGCCACTAATCGACCACTAAAATTTCAAACACCCTTGGCTAGTTAAAAATTCTACCTTTTTCATTGGGTGTATTTTAACCATAGTAGTTAAACTCCCGAGATATATCGCGAAACGATACGGTCCCAATCAAAACGATACAACTCATAATATGTATCGGCTATGCATAAATACCGTTAAATATCGTGAGATATTGTACCGTATCGTCATATCACGATACGATATTTACGATATTAGTCAAAATATTAAAAAAAATTAAAAAAATAAAAAAAAAAGATGAAAACGAATTTTAATATTATTTAATGTTTTTTACACATATTAGATCCAAGAAATTTACACGCCAAGTTTTATATTGATAAGAGAAAATAGGAAAATGCCAAAGTTGGAGTTGATGAAGTTGAAGAGATTGATGAACATGAGGATGAAGACACCCGTTTGAAATTGGAGGATGAAAAAAATTTAAGTTACATTGATCTTGAAGATTATGAGTGATAGATTAGTTTGTTTACATATTATAGATCAAAATTTGAACTTTGTTGATGTTATTTTTATGAGCAGTTATGACTTCTGTCCTATTTTATGATAAATTGTTTTTTTTTTTAAATTAGAAATGAGTGGTTTGACTTGAAAATATTAAACTTTACATTTTTATAGTATATATATATATATATATCTATATATATATATACGATACGATACATTTTTAATAGTTGGTTAAATATCGTACGATACGATACGATACGATACGATAACGATACGATACACAGAGGAAAACGATACGCCGATATTTTCCGATTCGATAACCATGTTTTAAACCCGTGAATCGTTGGTTCCGACTGCGGTTAATTCCGATCTGTGGGGTAACTAGATGGTCGTTACATGTATTAAAAAAAAAACAAATAACAAAATTACAATCGTGAATTATCTGAATCGGGCCGATTCAGATAATATTTTCTGATAGAGAGAGAGAGAGAGGGGAAATTAATATTTTCAAATTTTTTTTTTTTGAAAACCGGTTCAACCGGTTAGAACCGACCCATAAACCGGTTGTTCCAATCACTATTAATAAATTTTACTAAATAAAATTTATTTTGGAGGGAACTCGTTAGTTTTGAGCGGTTTATTTATTTTTATTTTTGAATGTTCTTTCATTCAAAAGAGCTATAATATTGCAACCGATATATTCAAAATATATATTTAATCACGAAAAAATAAAACTATTAATTTTGTGCAAACGTGATGAGCCCGGGAAGCACAAAACTCTATCTCAAAGAATCCTAAATGCAAACAAACTCTAACTTATTAATTAATATATATATAAATATATAACTACATAAGTATATAATATATATAAGTAGTAAAGCCTCAGCTAAATCACAGTTAATTATAATTATTAATGGACAATCAGGCGTACATTGCACCAAAATCGGAGAAGATGGAATCTTGTTCAACCTCCGGCGAAGCAGTGATTCCGGCGGCGGATGATAAACCTAAATATCCGCCGGGTTACCGCTTTGTGCCAAAGGACGCAGAACTCATCGTTGACTATCTAGAGGTGAAGATCAAAAATCTGCCGATTCCGCTCGATGAAATAAACGAAGTTCATCTTTACGACCACCACCCTCAATTCTTGGCAGGTTTGTATTTTTAATCAATTTTTTTATTTATTTATTTATTTAGTGAGTGTTGCGAGCGTTCGTTTGCTTAAAGTTTTTCAGGTGCCTAACTGTTGGCTCCACAGTTAGGGTTAGGGTTTTCAATGTAACTATATTCAAGATGATGACGTGTCAAATATTAAACAGTTTTCATGTTAGGTTTAATATAGTAATTTTTTGTTAATTTTTTATATTTTATTTTGGTAATTATCTATTAATTTATAGACTTTAGCCCCCAAAATTTAAATTTTGTACATTTTAGCCTATAAAAAAATATTTTTTAGCAAACTCGTTAGTAATCGAGTTGAGGTTCGACTATATATAATTTTGATTATATATCATTATTTAATTTTTTTTGACATAATTTTCAGTGCCCCATTAGGTTTAGGGTTTTCAAAGTAACTTTTAATTTAACAGTGATTTAAAAATGCACAAAACTTTTTTTTTAATATTCGTGTATATATATAGAAAATATAATGTGCATGCAATCTGCTAATTCTTTTTTCTTTTTAATTTATTTATGATTTTTTGGGAAAGATAACAACCCTCAACTTGGAGAAAAAGAGTGGTACTTCTTCACACCGAGGGATCGAAAGTATCAAAACGGACAGCGGCCTAGTCGATCGGCAGGCAATGGCTACTGGAAAGCTACTGGTTCCGATAAAGTGATCTCTTCCGGGGGTAAAATCGTCGGATACAAAAAGTCTCTCGTTTACCACGAAGGGAAACCCCCAGCAGGAATCAAGACTAACTGGATTATGCACGAATACAAAGTCAATCAGCCCGGTCGAGCAAAAACCTGTCCTACCGATATGAGGGTATACAATCTCAAACCCTAATTTTCGCTACACACGAATATCACTTTTTTTTTTTATATTTTTGTTTTTTTTTTTTTTTTGCAGCTAGACGATTGGGTTTTGTGTCGGTTATATATAAAATCCGAAAGGGCAAACAAAAAGCGAAAGAGAGGTGACGAAAGTGCCCAATTAGTGAAAGAAGAAGGCGAAGAAAATAATAAAGATCAAGAAGATCAAGAACGAGAAGAAGCCACCGAGACGAATTCCGGAAATGAAGATCAAGAAGCCGCCGAGATGAATTCCGGTAATTATAACGAATGCGCCAATTATATTGGTAGTAACGAATACGGCAATAATATTGGTTGTAACGAATACCCCAATAATATTGGTAATAACGAACATGCCGATATCGGTCGTTATAGCGAACTTGCCGATTTTATTAATAATCCGTTATTAGAGTTCATCTTCCCCTTCAACATGAACGTCGAAGACCATCTAGTGGACACTTCTCCTCAAGTTTATAATTTGCCTCCATCTTCGACTTTTCCGGATTATCGCAACGACAGTCTAGTATTGAGTGATAATTATAATCAGCCCCCACATTACATCCAGCCGCCGGCGCAAGTTTATTTCGAGAATCATCGGAGCGTGCACATGCCTTATAATATCGATTGTCCGAGATACCAGTTCATGGAAACTCCCGGAACATTCCAGAACAGTCACGGGAATATTCCTTCTCCACATATACAGAATCAAGGAAATATTCCTTCTCCACATATACAGAATCAAGGAAATATTCCTTCTCCACACATACAGAATCAAGGAATCTACGAACGAGCTCAGGATAATTGTAATGATCACCCTGATTATAATCAGTTGATGCCAAGGAAAAGACGTCAACAGTAGGCGTGAATATAGTTTAGTCTTAATATGTTTAGCTTTACTGTGTTTTTTTTTTCCGACTAATTACGAACTTATCGTAGATTTCGATTTCGTTTTTTGGTATTTATGGAGTTTGGAGTAGGTTTTTTAAAACTAAGCTGTGAAACCTTTTTGCAACAATTATTTGTCATTGCTCAAATACAGTTCATGCTTGTGAATTATTATATTTTATTTTTTAAATATCATAAAGTATATATGATTAATTACATCTGCATTAAAAAATCATGCAACCCTATTTACCTATTTAATTCAGAAGACAAAAAATAAAATTATTATTTGGGTAGCTTCTGTTCAATACTAAATAATACTTTCTCAGAAGACATATTCATGTCTATATATTGGCTTTTGGCTTACGAGCAGGAATTCGCCTCGTCGCAGATCGCATCGTCACAAACTCCTCTGCAGCAGAAGGATGAATACCAATCTGATAGAATATCAAGAACATTATAATTAATTAATTAATCAAAAATATTTGCCATAACTTTTAGTTTATATACCTCTTCTGGTAACTTTGACGAATAATCGATAAATATATATTTCATATTAAATAAGTCGATGAAACTTAATTACCGTGCTGTCAAATTGAGCTTTGGTTGCTCCACATTTGAGTGCAACAGCAACACCCTGTTAAAACAAATCCAGAAAAATACGATTTAAAATCGTCTTTTTTCTATATTAAATTAACGCTCGTAAATATTTGCCTTCTTTTAATGATTAAATTGATGTGCAATACTTTATATTTTGAAAACTAAAAAAGAGGGAAATAATTGTAATAATATACGAAGTGAATTTTACCTGCATAATCTCAGGTGCGTCGGGCCCACACATGGACGCTCCAAGAACTTTATCACTCTCGGCATCGACTACTAGCTTCATCATCGTCTTCTCTTGGCGTCTTTCCAAAAAATAAAAAAATAATAATAATTAAAAAAAATGCATAACCTTAGTAATAAATAAAATAAAATTAAAATATACCCCGAAATGGTGTTCTTCATTGGATTAAATGTCGAAGTAAAAACCGAAATATCGCCATTTGAATTCTCCAAAGCTTGTTCCTCACTTAAACCAACTACAGATAGTGGTGGTATGCTGTCAAAGTACACATATACGGTACGTACATACAAGTAAGATTGTGTATAAAAATATATCTTTCATTTATTTAATTAATTAAAAATAAAAAATACGGCCCGTTTTTTAAATTCCCGAAAATTTGACAAACACAATGCAGTACCAAAGTTTCGGTAAGAAAAATAATGGTAGTACCAGAATACAGCACATGGAATATGGTTATAATAATCTCCCCCATACGTAGTCGCCTTCGGCCGCAGATTTGAATTGTCTCGATAGAATTGATGATCTTGTAGCATCCAAAGCTGATGTAAATGACAGAATTTCTGATATGCATCCCTCAGGCAACTTTGCAAAACAGTCCATCTCTCTCTCTCTCTCTCTCTCTCTCTCTCTCTCTCTCTCTCTCTCTCTCTCTCTCATAGAAGAATATAATGTGTTTTTTGTTAGCCGGTCAATTTAATTTCCATGACAGTTGAACTACAAAGACTTTTAGGCATGTTGGTACAATTTTGCTAATTACGTAGCATGGTGTAAAATTAATAAATTTAATTTGCTAATTGTCCTACCTAATTTATTAGCCAAATTGATTTAATAAATTTTATTTTCTTAGGAATCGAAACTAAAATAACCATGATCACCCAACGATTCGTTAGCCGCAAGGTACTATTATCGTTCGGGTTCGCACCCCATATATACCTAGATGAAATCGGCATGTTGTCAACGTAACGGTCAACTATCCGGAACCCACTCGTTTATATATATAGAAAATTTGCTAATTGTCCTACCTAATTTCTGATATGAAAATTTTGATTATATATCATTATTTAATTTTTCTTGACATAATTTTCAGTGCCACGTCAACTCCCCCATTAGGTTTAGGGTTTTCAAAGTAACTTTTAATTTAACATTGATTTAAAAATGCACAAAACTTTTTTTTTAATATTCGTGTATATATATAGAAAATATAATGTGCATGCAATCTGCTGATTCTTTTTTCTTTTTAATTTATTTATGATTTTTTGGGAAAGATAACAACCCTCAACTTGGAGAAAAAGAGTGGTACTTCTTCACACCGAGGGATCGAAAGTATCTGGCCGATTCAGATAATATTTTCTGATAGAGAGAGAGAGAGAGAGAGAGAGAGAGAGAGAGAGAGAGAGAGAGAGAGAGAGAGAGAGGAAATTCATATTTTCTATTTTTTTTTTTTGAAAACCGGTTCAACCGGTTAGAACCGACCCATAAACCGGTTGTTCCAATCACTATTAATAAATTTTACTAAATAAATTTTATTTTGGAGGGAACTCGTTAGTTTTGAGCGGTTTATTTATTTTTATTTTTGAATGTTCTTTCATTCAAAAGAGCTATAATATTGCAACCGATATCTTCAAAATATATATTTAATCACGAAAAAATAAAACTATTAATTTTGTGCAAACGTGATGAAAGCACAAAACTCTATCTGAAAGAATCCTAAATGCAAACAAACTCTAACTTATTAAATAATATATATAAAAATATATAACTACATAAGTATATAATATATATAATATATATACTAGTAGTAAAGCCTCAGCTAAATCACAATTAATTATAATTATTAATGGACAATCAGGCGTACATTGCACCAAAATCGGAGAAGATGGAATCTTGTTCAACCTCCGGCGAAGCAGTGATTCCGCCGGCGGATGATAAACCTAAATATCCGCCGGGTTACCGCTTTGTGCCAAAGGACGCAGAACTCATCGTCGACTATCTAGAGGTGAAGATAAAAAATCTGCCGATTCCACTCGATGAAATAAACGATGTTCATCTTTACGAACACCATCCTCAATTCTTGGCAGGTTTGTATTTTTAATCCCTTTTTTTTATTTTTTATTTTATTTATTTAGTGAGTGTTGCGAACGTTCGTTTGTTTAAAGTTTTTTGAGTTTTAATTTATCGAGCTTTGTAAGTTGTTTTGTAGGTCGTTCATAATCGAGTTGAGTTTAAACGAGTTTTAATGGATATGAATACGAGTCAACTATACTTGATTTAATTTTATTTTTTTGAAGTTTTATGAGTCGAGTCGAATGTCTGTTTGTTTAAAATTTCTTGGATTTTTATCGAGCTTTGAAAGTTGTGTTTTTAGGTCAGTCGTAATCGAGTTGAGTTTAAACTGAGTTTTAAAGGATATACGAATACGAATCAACGAGATTTGTTTCGATTATATATAATTATTTTATTTTTTTCTAATCTGAGATCGATTGTATTTTGAGTAACGAATTAGTACCTGACAGGTTTTTCAGGTGCCTAACTGTTGGCTCCACCGTTAGGTTTAATTTAGGGTTTTCAATGTAACTATATTCAAGATGATGACGTGTCAAATATTAAACAGTTTTCATGTTAGGTTTAATATAGTAATTTTTTGTTAATTTTTTATATTTTATTTTGGTAATTATCTATTAATTTATAGAGTTTAGCCCCCAAAATTTAAATTTTGTACATTTTAGCACATAAAAAATATTTTTTACCTTCTCTTAATTCACACCCATATTTTAGTCCCTTAGATCCGCCCGTGTAATAATATATATACAATTTTACCGATATCGTTAGTAATCGAGTTGAGTTCAAACGAGCTTTTAATCGATACGAATACGTGTCCACTATATGAAAATTTTGATTATATATCATTATTTGATTTTTCTTGACATAATTCTCAGTGCCACGTCAACTCCACCATTAGGTTTAGGGTTTTCAAAGTAACTTTTAATTTAACAGTGATTTAAATGCACAAAACTTTTTTTTTTTTAACATTCGTGTATATATATATAGAAAATATAATGTGCATGCAATTTGCTAATTCTTTTTTCTTTTTTATTTATTTATGATTTTTTGGGAAAGATAACAACCCTCAACTTGGAGAAAAAGAGTGGTACTTCTTCACACCGAGGGATCGAAAGTATCAAAACGGACAACGGCCTAGTCGATCGGCAGGCAATGGCTACTGGAAAGCTACTGGTTCCGATAAAGTGATCTCTTCCGGGGGTAAAATCGTCGGATACAAAAAGTCTCTCGTTTACCACGAAGGGAAAGCCCCAGCAGGAATCAAGACTAACTGGATTATGCACGAATACAAAGTCAATCAGCCCGGTCGAGCAAAAACCTGTCCTACCGATATGAGGGTATACAATCTCAAACCCTAATTAAAACCCTAATTTTCACTACACGAATATCACTTTCATTTTTTTTCGATAAGAAAATATATATATTTTTGTTATTTTACTTTTTTGCAGCTAGACGATTGGGTTTTGTGTCGGTTATATATAAAATCGGAAAGGGCAAACAACAAGCGAAAGAGAGGTGACGAAACTGCCCAATTAGTGAAAGAAGAAGACGAAGAAAATAATGAAAATCAAGAAGATCAAGAAGGAGAAGAAGCCGCCGAGACGAATTCCGGAAATGAAGATCAAGAAGCCGCCGAGACGAATCCCGGTAATTATAACGAACACGCCACTATTGGTAGTAACGAATACGCCAATAATATTTGTTATATCGAATACCCCAATAATATTTGTTATAACGGATTTGGCGAAACTATTAATAATACGGATACTCTGTTATTCGATCCCGTCTCCCCCTTCTGCACCAACATCGAAGACCATCTAGTGGACACACCTCCTCAAGTTTATAATTTGCCTCCATCTTCGACTTTTCCCGATTATCCTCAAGTTTATAATTTGCCTCCATCTTCGACTTTTCCCGATTATCGCAACGACAGTCTAGTATTGAGTGATAATTATAATCGGGCCCCACATTACATCCAGCCGCCGGCGCAAGTTTATTTCGAGGATCATCGGAGCGTGCACATGCCTTATGATATCGATTATCCGAGATACCAGTTCATGGAAACTCCCGGAACATTCCAGAACAGTCACGGGAATCAAGGAATCTACGAACGAGCTCCTTCGTCGTTTGGTAGTTCGTCTTTACCTTCGACCAATACTACCGGTGCCTCCGATCCTACGGTAAAACCTCAGGATAATTGTAATGATCACCTTGATTATAATCAGTCGATGCCAAGGAAAAGACGTCAACAGTAGGCGTAAATTTAGCTTAGTCTTAATATGTTTAGCTTTACTGTTTTTTTTTCCAACTAATTATGGAGTTTGGAGTAGAGGTTTTTTAAAACTAAGCTGTGAAACCTTTTTGCAACAATTATTTGTCATTGCTCAAATACAGTTCATGCTTGTGAATTATTACATTTTATTTTTTAAATATCATAAAATATATATAATTAATTACATCTGCATTAAAAAATCATTATTTGGGTAGCTTCTGTTCAATACTAAATAATACTTTCTCAGAAGACATATTCATGTCTATATATTGGCTTTTGGCTTACGAGCAGGAATTCGCCTCGTCGCAGATCGCATCGTCACAAACTCCTCTGCAGCAGAAGGATGAATACCAATCTGATAGAATATCAAGAACATTATAATTAATTAATTAATCAAAAAAATTTGCCATAACTTTTAGTTTATATACCTCCTCTGGTAACTTTGACGAATAACCGATAAATATATATTTCATATTAAATAAGTCGATGAAACTTAATTACCGTGCTGTCAAATTGAGCTTTGGTTGCTCCACATTTGAGTGCAACAGCAACACCCTGTAAAACAAATCCAGAAAAATACGATTTAAAATCGTCTTTTTTCTATATTAAATTAACGCTCGTAAATATTGCCTTCTTTTAATGATTAAATTGATGTGCAATACTTTATATTTTGAAAAATAAAAAAGAGGGAAATAATTGTAATAATATACGAAGTGAATTTTACCTGCATAATCTCAGGTGCGTCGGGCCCACACATGGACGCTCCAAGAACTTTATCACTCTCGGCATCGACTACTAGCTTCATCATCGTCTTCTCTTGGCGTCTTTCCAAAAAATAAAAAAATAATAATAATTAAAAAAAATGCATAACCATAGTAATAAATAAAATAAAATTAAAATATACCCCGAAATGGTGTTCTTCATTGGATTAAATGTCGAAGTAAAAACCGAAATATCGCCATTTGAATTCTCCAAAGCTTGTTCCTCACTTAAACCAACTACAGATAGTGGTGGTATGCTGTCAAAGTAAACATATACGGTACGTACATACAAGTAAGATTGTGTATAAAAATATATCTTTCATTTATTTAATTAATTAAAAATAAAAAATACGGCCCGTTTTTTAAATTCCCGAACATTTGACAAACACAATGCAGTACCAAAGTTTCGGTAAGAAAAATAACGGTAGTACCAGAAAACAGCACATGGAATATGGTTATAATCAGCTGCGGTAGGCTGTCCACCGAACACTGTTTTCTGTAAAAATCAAATAAAACAACTCGATTAACGGAAAAAAGTAAAATAAATTAAATTATATACCATTGCATTATCTAAGTCGATTAATTCATAAATGAAAATGGAAAGTAGAACGTACAGCGAAGCAGGTTCCTTCCATCAAGGCAACGGGAGTGAGATTCATTCGGTTTGTAACGTCACCTATTGCCCATATGCTCGCTATGTTTGTGCGAGAATATTCGTCAACCTGTAATATAATTGGATAATTAAACTATAGAATACAATTATATGATATGCAACAAATCAAAGATTGAATATCGAAATTTCTGCAACAATAATATGGTAAAAAAAACCCGCGATAATGTTACCTTTACAGCTCCGGTTCTGTTATCAAGCTCGACTCCTACAGATTCCAGATTTAACCTTTTAGTGTTGGGGGCCCTACCTGTAATAAATTAGAAGATAATCATTTTATCGGCCTCTGACTTTACGGAAAAGGTTAGCTCGATTAAGTTCAGAAAAAAAAAATTCTAAAAAATCTACTCGACGGAGTACAGAGCAAATTATCACATGCCCCGTTTCCCGAATCAGAACATCGAAAAATTGCATAAATTGTAAAAGCAAGTGCAAGGATGGCAATAATGTCAAATTACCAGTGGCAAAGAGTACAACATCTGCTGTGATTTCTTGGCCATGGTCGGTTCGAACTTTTATACAACCTTCTGTTTTCGTCAGCTGCATCACAAATATATTATCATTAAGAAAATAACACAAAGAGATAGACAACGCATCATTTCCGGGTTATAGTTATTTTATCGTATTTTTCTCCTTTTAAATAAATTTGTACGTCTCACGAAACGAATATTTAAAAATTCATAAATAAAACAGCACCTCAGTTAAGGTTGTGTTAGGATGCAAGTTGATACCCCTGCCTTCCAGATTTTTCGCAACCACTGTTCTCATTTCATCATCGAAACCTCTGATACGAAACAAATTTTAAAAAATCGAATCTTTGCTTAAATGTAAAATGTGTTATGCAGACGGTAAAAGTTAAAGAAATAAATTGACCTTAAAGGAAGTTCTTTTCTGAAAAACAAATCCACAGTCGCACCCATCCCTCGCCATATCGAAGCAAACTCCACAGAAATATAGCTACATTAAAAACAAGTGATAATCTATTAAATTTCTTTATTATTAAAAAAAAAAAAAACAGAGCATAATCAGAGAATATACCCTCCACCAAGTATGACAGCTCGTTTAGGCAACTCTTCCAAGCTCAATGCCTCGTCTGATGTTATGGCTAATTCCTGCACATCATATCAGATAATATTTTCTCATATTAAACAATCAAGATATTAAATAAATAAATAATAATAAATAAATAAATAAATTGCACACACTTGGCCAGGAATAGCTGGACGATGAGCCCGACTTCCAGTGGCAATAAGAATGTGTTTTGCGGAGTAGCTAATTTTAGTTCCGTCCAGTTGAATCAATTCAACTTGATTAGGGCCGATAACTCTTCCCTCTCCTTCGAAAAGCTTTACTCCCGCATTTGAAAGTAAGCGCTTGTAGATTCCGTTTAATCTCACTATTTCTTCTGTCTGCAAGTTTATTAACAAAAATCAAGAAAATACGTATAGATAACATTCTTGAACCTGAATATATGGTATTTATCGAACGAAATCCTATACATTCGACCGACCTTTTTGTGTAGAAGTTTCTTCCAATTGAAATCAGTTCTCTCGTTCAGTTCCCACCCGTAATTCTTTGCGTCCTGCAAAGCCCAATAGTATTACTTGACCAAATAAACTATTCAACTCACTAAAGATAGGAATTGCATAAAGAATCTCACCTCGAGTTCAGCACCATAAGCAGCACCGTAGACCAAAATTTTCTTAGGCACACAACCACGAATGACACACCTGAAACAGTGAAATCATTAATTTCTTAAGCTTCACTACCGATCACATTACTAAGGACATTAAACGTATCCACAAACAAAACAGATTGGCTTAGAATACAACATTAATCAGTGACGTAAATCAATACTCAGAAACATTGCAGTATAATTTTAAATGTTGATAGCTTGATTTCAGAACATAATAAAAGTTAGGAACGAATTTCACCACAACTTCTCGAGTAATTGGAAAATTAGAGACTGTTCTTAAGCATTCGGACTGTTACTAAAATCTTGCACCTTCCAAAATACAAAAAAAAAAAAAAAAAAAAAAAAAAAAAAAAAAAAAAAAAAAAAAATCAACTTGACAACTAACTACCTAAGTAAACAAATAATCCAATTGCAGCTCCATAGTCGAGCATTCCATTATTGACACTATTTTCAAAAGATAAATTTCAGGAGAAGCCTAGAAAATACAGGAAATTAAGAATAAGCCAGTACCAAATCTTCGATGCAATATATATCCCAAGTACAGCATTCACGGTTAGAAGTAGCAAATCTATTGTAAGTAAACCTAATATTCATATTAACTTACGTTCCACCAACTCCTCCAATAGTTTCAGAGCTGATAGGATGAAATGGAAGCTCGCAGATACCAACCTGTAACACGACACATTTTTTTCGTGACAGATCAATTAGAAGCACATGGCACTACATAAATAAAAATCATAAATAAATATAATTTTTTTTTTAAAATGGCAGAAGCATAAGAAACATGCAAGAGGATTCTTTGACACAACCTATACAATCGGAAACAAAAATCAGGAGAGACAACGACAAAGATAAATATCTAACATCTTTATAGCATCACTTGACTAGGAAAAATTCTTAGCCTAATGAACAAATTACACGATTTGTATACATATAAAATTGTATATCTGCATTTTTCGGTATTTATACCTTAGCTCCATACTGGGCTGAAAACCGTGAGGCACGAACTCCGCCACTCCCTGCACCAATTACAAACAAATCAAAGTCATAGTGAGTATTCTCTTCGTTGGCTTTTTCCACCTCCCCATCGATAAGCATCTTCCTCGCCATTTCGACTATTCTGTATGAAAAAAATCCCAAAAACGAGAACGGTTACAAAAAACCAAACAATCGACGAGGAAAAAAAATATAAAACGAAGCCCAGATCACAAGCAAACTAAGATCAATCTGAGTTTAACAAAATAAAGTACACCTTTATGCAAAATTGTAAAGGATCATATGCTAATAAGAGATTGCTTCAACTTATCTATTTTACTTTATTTCGAAAAAGCCATTGATGAAAATCACGTTTAGGTCAAAAAGTTGACAAAAGTGAAAACAGAATCACAAGCAAACTAAGATCAATCTGAGTTTAACAAAATAAAGCACACCTTTATGCAAAATTGTAAAGGATCATATGCTAATAAGAGATTACTTCAACTTATCTATTTTACTATATTTCGAGAAAGCCATTGATGAAAATCACATTCAGGTCAAAAAGTTGACGAAAGTGAAAACAGAATCAGAAATTAGGATAAACAAATTCAGGATCAAGGAATTAAAAAAACCGGATTAAAATTACTACAAACAGAGTACATGCAATGGAAATTAAATTAAACAAAAAAAAAAAACCCTTACTTTCTGGATGCGTTTGAGGATTTTGAATTGAATGCGAAGAATTTGATGCGCTGCTAAACTGTTTTTCGGCACTGGTAATTACAATCGATCGTCAATTTTGGGAGCAAAGGAATTTTGATTGGTGATGCTTACGTAATATCCTAAATTAGTATCCAATTGTAAGGAAACCAAATCGTCTGTATAGAAATTGATATGGCAAATTTGAGTGATCTTTCCAATATTCGAGCATCAATTATTTCCTAAGGTCGTGTTTGCAAAACTTTTTAGAACAGCTTCTGAGTTTTTTATGTATATATATTTTTTTCCTTTCTTATTATAATCTGTTTTTAGGGGCTTATAAAATTAGTTTTTTGTTTTTTCTTCTATTAAAATAAGCTGTTTTAAGTTAATTTTTATAAGCTCTTCTTGACCTGCTTTTTTTGTTTAAGTTTATTTTTCAGCATATTTACAAACATTCACAACTTTAATAATACACACTTAACTCATATTAAACTTCTGCTTCTCAATATTTTTTTACAAACACCACCTAAGTTAGTGATAGGTGCTTATTTTTAAAATCAACTTTAAACAATTTATGTGGTGTTTACAAAAGCTTTTTAAAAGCAAAAGTTAGAGATTGTGAGTTAAGTAGATTTTAAGTGTTTATTTCTAAAAGTTAGGGGTGTTTGTCAATTCACTCCAAAATCAACTTAACTTAAAAAGACAGGATCATGGATGCTTAACAAATTATAGTTTAAAGTTGATTATTTTAAGAAAAGCAAAAGCAAAAATTCATTTTACAAAACACTTCAAAGTGATTATGAGCAACAAAAAAGAGAGCTGCAAATCACTTTTCAAAAGCGTTTGCATACACCACCTTAACATTTTTAAGTTTGGAAAATGCAATTGGCAGAATTCGTATTAATGGAAGTGATTGTTACTCATTTTTTTGAAAATTACAATTAAAAAAAAAAAAATCGAAAATTTCCAGACTATCGAAAGTATCCAAAATTTCAAAACTTTACGGAAATCTAAACTGAAATCGAAAATGATTGCTTATACAATTACCAAAATATCTTAATAAATAAAAACTCATTTGGCTTATAATTAACCTTATTACCCACAATGCATCAAATTATTAGCCAGTTTCGAAGTGGAATACATCTTTACAAACGCGAAAGAAAACGAATAAATTTACACTTCAACACGAAAATATCTATCACATAACACAACATATCGATTCACCATCTCTCACTTCCCTTCGAGAAAACTTCGATTCGAAGAATCAAACAGAAAAATCCTCCGAAAAAACTCTCAACACGAAAAAAGGTGGTGGTTAGCACGAACAGTGGAAAACCGCATTGCCGAAGCACTTTGCTTTGGTTGCAATCTTCTTAACACCGGCTTCGTTGTGAGAAGAATTTACAACGTGGGGCGTTCGATCCATTAAATGTATTTGTGGGGGCTTTAGTACAGTTTTAGAAGTTGATAGGGCCCACTGCATTCCCCATATAGAAAGCGGCCTCATGTATATTAGAGATCGAAAGTGCCCGTCCATTGTCCAACCTTCTGGAGTTTGAAACGCGTATCTACATCGAGAAAATACGATGAATAAAGAAATTAGGAGATATTAAACGGCGCATCGATAAATCAATTAGCATGTAAACGAAGTCTCGAAATTGAAATTAAGTTGTTATGATTCAAACGAGACGGATGTATAGTTTATCAGAGTACGGAACAGTGATTCGAAAAGTTAGGGGATTGTTACTAGGGGTGAAAATCGGACGGATTGGATCAAAATTGACACGTCGGAAAATTTCCACAAAAAAATTCGGAAGTGAAAAATTAATTTCAACTCTGTTAAGAAAAATTGGAAAATCGGAAATTGGAATGAAAAAAATTGTTTCAAAATCGTAAATTTTGGGTCGAAATTGGCGGAATTCAAAATTTTGAATTTTTTAGTCGCCTAAAATATAGAATACATAATAATATTGATATTATAAGTGTAATTTTCGCGGTGTATAATCGAAATTTTCAGAAATTAATTTGTGGAAATCGGAATCTATTTTAAAAAAATTCAAAGAAGTCTTGGTGTTCCAAAGTGGTAAATTTCCGGATCGGAATCGGGGGAGTCTGAATTTGCGAACAAGAAATAGTCTTGGTTTTAGTATATAGAAATTCCCCCTTTTTTTTTTTTTTTTTTTTTTTTTTTTTTTTCTTTTTGACGAAAAGTATATAGAAATTCTTCTAAAATATATCAATTTAAATACAATAAAAAAAAAAGTAATTGAGATTTAGACACGATAGTGACGACATACCCGAATCCTTCTTCAGACCATCCTGCAGTAAAAATGCCCTCGGCAGTAGCAAAAGCCTGCTCCTTCATCCCAGCGTGAATCATAGTAGCGGCAGCCCCGTAAGTGACACCTGTCCAAATCTCGCGCGACTGCATGCAAGTCTCGTCCACCTTACCGTTAGGGTGCATCCCGTTTACCGCCCCCATCCTGCCCCCCCTCACCTTCATCACATTAAAATCGTAAATCTTCTGCAGCGCGCTACTAATCTTCTCGCCGGAAAAAAGATCCGGCAACCCCGACGCCGCCGTGTACCACTGCCCCGCCAGCTGGTCCGCCTGTATCGACTTACTATTCCCGCTCGACCCGCTATCGTAATTAAAATACTCCCCGTTCCAAAGCTTCTCCTCGAAGACGGCCTTCCCCTTAACAAACTTGTGGGTGCACTTGTCGGCAAACGATTGGTCGCCTAGCTGGAGGGCCATGGCGGCAGCCGCCTGTAGCGCCGCCAGCCAGAGGGACCCGCAGTACGCACTTACACCGTGGACCGTCCACGTGTCGTAGGTTTGATCCGGGAAGCCATCGTTTTCGATTAACCCGTCGTTGTCGCGGTCAAACTGGTCCATGTAGTCAATGGCGGCACAAACGGCCGGATAGACTTGGGCGGCAAAGGAGAGGTTTCCGGTGGCGGCAAAGTCCCGGTAAACTTGGAGGACGAATTTAGGGTTCAGGTCCTTCCATCGGCTTGTATCGTGTATGTTGTAAGCGTTCATCTCGTGCCAAGGGTCGTGCATCCCGAGGTCGTGCGGGACCGCCCCTTTGACTTTTCGCATTCCCGAATTGCCCTCGGCCAGGAATTTGACTTTTCTCGTGTCTTCGGATAAAACGGCTCTTGCGAAGTCGCGTTGGATGGAGAGTTCGATTTGGGGGAAGAGTTCTAGAAGGGCGAACGAGGCGTAGAAGTGTACGTCGTACGTGCACCACATTATGTACTCTACACCCTCGAGGTAGAGGAACCTACCCACGTCGTCGTCGCAGTCATTGTTTGTGGGCCCCGCGGAGTTGCTATTTACAGCGCAAGTTTCGAAAGTGTCGGATTCTTCTCCTTCTTCTTCCGAGGCGCTTCTAGAAGGATCATCTGCGGAAGTATCGGAACCGTTTAGTGCTGATCTGTGAACTACGCTTGCTTCGGTTTTATTCGATTTCGTGCTATCCGTGATTATTGACTTGATACCACTCGAATTTTCAGCTGGGGTATCCGAATCTATACAAACATATTTAAAAAAAAAAAAAATTTAATTTAACATCCTTCGATATTAATTAAAAAACCAGAATGCGAATCTGGACTCGAATAAGAGAAAGAAAAAAAACGAAAAAAGAAATACATCGACGATGGATTAGTATTTATTACCAATCCAAACTGTTCCTCCAGCAACTAGAAAATAAAGCTCGTTGAACAGAGTAAATTTGTACCTGCAAAAAACACATAGAGCAGAAGCATTCTTATTAATTATTCTTATATACGAAATAGTACGATAAATTCGTAAATTCGTTCTATTTTTCTGCCAACGACAATAAATTATTATTACCATTCGGGCAAACCGTCGTCCCTAAGAACAGGGTTCTGCCATTTTTCGATCTCTTCCTCCCATAACATATAATCTGTTACATATCCAAACAAACGGAACTTAAGGAACGACTCGGCGAATATTACGACTCAACGAAAGATAAATTTAAGCACTGACTTGTAAGAGAATCGTGCACCAAGTCCTTAGCCGCCATTTTCGAAGTGCCGTAGTATTTAGTGTACCTCCTGCACTCTCGTAGAAATAATTAAAAAAAAAAAAGGGACAGGTGGCAGATCATCACGATGTAAGTATCGGAAAAAATCGAGTTGAATGAATTTACCTATTGTACGATTTTCCTTTACAGAATTTAATCTTGGGAGACGACCAAGCGACGGAAAATGCAACAGTGCACTTGCCGTGAGGTTCGACCCACGCAGTAGCGGAAACGGCAGCGCAGTGCGTCTCTCCGGGCGACGAAGGCATACTGGGTCCTTTGTTGTAATTCTCTCGATCGAATTGCCCATCCTAAATATTTCCGGATTAAATAAATATAATTAAATTAATGGTGCGAAATACGATGCGTCGACGTAGGTTAGTGATCTTCACCTGCACCATCGTAGCCCACATGTTTTTTGCAGTTACGCCGCTACCTTCGTTCAGACCGAAACAGGGCAAAACCGACACGCTCACGTTCTGAGTTTCGCATGCAGCTATTGCGTACGTCACGGGAGGGTTGTTTTTCGCGGTCCTGAACGCGATTATTAATTAAAGAAAAAAAAAGGGAGGTACTATTAGTAAACAAGTAATCGAAAATTATAAATTCTCGTGTGAACCGTACATAGTCTCGTATCGTAAGTATACAACAATAAGAAGAGTTTTTGCTTTACTTCAAACGGATTAAATATTAAAGCAGTTATGATGGCAAGCAAATATAGTCAGCATGTTTGTTAAAGCACGGGACTTTTTTAGGGATATAAGACTAATACTATATAATAGGGTAAATTATGGCCACCCCTGAGATAAGGTCAATAACAAAAAACCCCCCCATGTTTGGGTAATTACAACCCACCCCTCAATTACAAACTTCTTACACGCCCACCCTTACGGTATCAGATTTAGTGGAATCTTCTAGATTATGTGGAATATTCTCCTGTTTGTACCCGTTTTACCCCATTCGAGCTCCACATTTTGAAACAAGATGATCATAAGGTGTGTCTCTTATAAGATGTGTCTCTTCAGATGCTGGATTTTTGCACAAAACGAGTACAGACTAGAGAATATTCCATAGAATCTAGAAGATTCTGTTGAATTTGACACCATAAGGGTGGGTGTGTAAGAAGATTCATAATTGAGGGGTGGTAGTAATTACCCAAACATGAGGTTTTTTTTTCGTAATTTGACCTTATCAGGACGTAACTAACCCTATATAATAATGTTGTCCAGAAACATCAGGGATCGTAGACAGACTTACGTTTGCCTACTTAAACATTTGGACAATCAAATAGAAAACATACAAACCAACCGTCATATATAACAATAGAGTTTGATGACTTGCTTGTGATGCAGTAGCACTCCCGATACTCCATCTTCACCGCTATTTAATAATAAAAAAAAAAACGAAAAAAAAAAACAAACCCAGGTGTCAAAAATACAATTTACGTCGTAACACGTTACTGATAAAAAAACACTAGTTTGTAATATCTACTCACATAAATGGCTCGTTCACATGATTTCCCGATAGATGCGATATACCTCCAATAGAATTCTGCATCCGAAACAAACGAGTAATAACTAATAACTGATTTACGAGAGTGATAGTTCAAAAAGTAAATAAAATAAACTCACCGCCCACGTAAAAAGAAGGCTGACTTTTGCCCTCTCCTTTCCGGTATTTACCAACTACACAGAAGATACGTATAGTTTCGTGTAAGACGTAATTGAGTTTATAATACAAAAGAGTTAAATATGTAATGCAGAAGTTACATACAGTGTAAACAAATACAGCTGTCGGAAGACTGCTCTCCCGATAATTATGCGGTATAAATGGTGATATCTGTCGACAAGATATTTTCAATTCTGGGTCCGGTTCACCTGCAATAACAAAAGAACGCAACAACATGGTCCATTAATATATATATATATATATATATATATATATATATAAATCGTTTTACACAACAAATTACCATCGTATATAGTCCAAGCCCTAGGAAACAGTGCATGGTACGTCGAATGCTGACCGTTCAAGTTCCATCCCCATGATGATATACCATGATCGGTCGATTTACTGTCAGATAAATAATAAAATAAAATTATACAATTTAAATATGGGAAGAAATGTTGAATTCCAGTTAGTAATATTGACTAGCGGACGCCGTATATCACAAATCAAAAAGGAACAGAATCATGTCAAATTCCAAAATCGAATAAAATGGTAAAAATTTTATGGCAAGAAATAAAGTGTATAAATCCATACCCTAAACCTTCGTGCTGGCCAGGAGCTAGAACAGATGCGTATTTTTTGTTCCCTCCATCTCGAGATATGAAAATCTGTCGAATCAGAGCATTAGTTTAATATACTTGCAGATATATATATATTATCGTACTATATTATCTTTTTAATCACCGGAACCATGAAACGAATAACGAAAACAAAAGAACAATACATTATTCATTTGTAATTTCTATAAAAAAATATTGTTCACACGGATCACCAAACGAAAAAAAGAATCAAGAGCGTGTTCAAAGTTTCCATTAACATTGAAGAGAAGCAAAGAGAAGAGCTTTACAGAGAATTGATTGGCCATGACAGGCGAAGTCTCGCATGTACCAGGAAGTATTTGGAAATGTCTGAATTCCCCTCGGAAACCTCTCGATATGCTACCACTTCTGCATATTACATACAGAAAAAAAAATAAAAAATTAAGGTCTCGTAAAAGTTAAAACCGAGATGAGAGAAAGAAATAATTTCAGCATAGTGAAACTGTTACGTACCCCATTCCACCGAGTGGAACTCCTTGTGTTGCAGAAGGTTTGCAACTTTCTCGAGTAAAAGGATCTATTGGTGCTTTCTGTACAAGGAGGGCAAATAAGTCAATACAATATACGTGCTCAACATTTTATTCTCGTTTTCGCATTTATCAAAGTTGGTTGTTTTTTTTTTTTTTTTTTTTTATTAAAGAATGTTCAAAAGGGTAGGCGATTTACTCTTCCGTGAGATGCCTCTTCTCGTATGTAATGCCAGAGACGTATTCCGAGCCGAACCTGTAATTTTGCAACGATTGTGTGAATGATCATTCGAAAGTTACGATTTTTAGAGAGAGGTGATTTACCATTTTAATGGCTTCGGTAAAGGTGATGCTGAATTCTTTAAGAATACTAGCATGGCTATTTAATTTCCTTCTCAACGCTTGCTCGGGAGGGGCGGCACTTTCAAAATCAAACTGTCGACACATGCAAAATAAAAAGGGCATTATAGTCAGTCCCCGCTAAATCTATCGAAAAGAAAAAGAAACACGAGGATCGAACAAAAACAAGAAACAATAATCTCTTAAATTGTTAGTTTTTTGCTTTGCTTCAAACGTTTTTTCGAGAAAATACCATGCCAAAATCCGGCTTCGATGGAACAAATACGAAAGAAAACCAAATCTATATGACTACTTTGCCCTTTCTTATACGCAACCAATTCAGAGCAACTAGTTAAACCGAACAAGAAGGATGGCAACATGTCGTGTAATTACGTAAATGCCAGAGCAAAACTACATTCAAATTGCTTCATTACTCAAACTGCAACATAGGTAACTATTAACAACGAAGGGCAACACGCATTTTATCTTTTTAATCGTCAATATTAGAGAATATCGGCAACCACATTGTCAAACACACAACACCTACTAGTCAATACACTCGATACCGCACGAAATCATAAACGATCACATAAACTGCAACCTTCTAAAGCCACTAATCATAGCATCTACAAAATAAAAACTCAAAATTTCTAAAAAAACAATATATATAATAAAATTCTAGTCGAAGCAAACGGAATTCGAAAGAGTAAAAAAAGCTTACCAACTGCAAAGTTGTTCGAGTTATGTACTCTTCGGGCGGCCAAGAATTCTTTCTAAAATGAAACAAATTCCCACTCACCATCCTTCACTTTTCCTTACAAAATTCTGTATGTATATATATTGAAGGGCTAAAGATTGGGTTTTTAATCAAAATAGTCAGAAACCCAAATGCCCCAAAACTAAAAAGACTTGTTATAACTACTTATATGTATAGACTATATATATATAATCAAGAAAAACAAAAACCCTCTAAAAACTTAGCGTCAAATCCTCCCTAAAAATTCAATCTTTAAAGCTAATCCACTTGCAGAAACCATCTAATCTAACTACTCCAATCAAATTCAGAATCCAAAACCTCAAGAAACCATATATATATGGCGGGTCAGATAAGAAGAGAGAGAAAGAAAGAGAGAGAGAGGGGGGATCGAAAATATAGGGATTGGATTTGGAGTACTTTTAGGAGAACAAACAAATA
Source organism: Erythranthe guttata (assembly GCF_056151865.1). Lineage (NCBI taxonomy): Eukaryota > Viridiplantae > Streptophyta > Magnoliopsida > Lamiales > Phrymaceae > Erythranthe > Erythranthe guttata. The sequence goes on along the minus strand of NC_142546.1, from coordinate 1,794,755 downwards.
ATTTATTTTTAATTTTAATTTGTGGGTTTTAATTTAGGGGAAAACTAAAAAAAGAAATTGGAGTAGTGAATTTGATGAAAGAAGAAAGGGGAGAGCATCCACCACCTGGAAACGATGGAGCTCTTCTGAATTGCCAGGTGGTGTGATTCGATATAATGACTAAACAACACTACTAATGTATCTCTCTCTCCTTTTTCTCTCTCATCTTATAATGTTATTGTGTGTACATAATAATATCTGGTAAAAGGTTTCTAGAGAGAGAGAGAGATGAAAATTGTTGGATGAAGAAAATAACGGGGATGTAAAATATTGACTAGGAAGTAGTTGCAGAGGGGATTGCATCAGTTTTCCACTACGGAATTGTTGAAAAGGGACGCCAACTTGTTCGCCGCCATACTTTTGGTAGCTTCTTTTTTCTTTTCACGTTTGGTTGGCACAATTCAACCAATTTTTTATTTTTTTTGGGGTGGAAATGTAACTGCAGTTAATTGTCGAGTTGTACCCGATTGTAGTAAAAGAGTTGGAGTTTGAGTCTAGCCGAACGTACGGTTGTTCAATAACAATAGTCAACAAAGGGGAATTTTCCATCAACAAAATAACTGATCTTGAATTGTGTGATAAAAGTTTGGATATTATTTAAAAATAATAATTTAATGTATTTATTTGCAATTTATACCAAAAACTGACAAGGCCTTTTTGTATATATCTAAGATACAATATTTGAGAACTGTAAATATATGGGGTGGTGGCGCAGTTGGCTAGCGCGTAGGTCTCATAGCTATAGAGTAATCCTGAGGTCGAGAGTTCGAGCCTCTCTCACCCCAATTTTTTTTTACTTTTCTTTTAATATTTATTTATATTTATATCGTTTTATGTTCACGTAGAAAACAAAAGGGGTGGTGGCGCAGTTGGCTAGCTCGTAGGTCTCATAGCTTAAGAGTAATCCTGAGGTCGAGAGTTCGAGCCTCTCTCACCCCAATTATTGTATATTTTTGGTGGCAGAAAGTTGTGGATGTTCGTTCGTAGGGCCGTCTATGGATCGATTTCACCAACCAATCCATTTTGAAATATCTTTTTTTTTTTTTTTTATTATAGATAATCAGCCATCAATCATCAATAACAATCATTGAGCTTAGTTGGTCGTGTAATATCAGTCAATCAACTTTTTTATTTTTATAAAAAATTCTCTAATATTGACTAAACTCAAAAACATAAACATAATTACGATAAAAATTTGAATTCTTGTTCAATTCATGTTAATTGAGAAACACATAAAGTTTCAATATGTTGGGACATCAAAGCTGCTTCTAAGTCAAAGTCAGCCATGTACGACGAATACTCTATAAAGAGTTGCCAAAAAAGACAAGCAGATGACGAAGTATTGTTCAGAAAGATGGAGAAAAGAAGAGAGAGGAGCAACTCGTTCAAACTGAAAGTAAAATTGCAATCTAGACGTCAAAATCAGAAAGTTAACTCTGGGCTGGGCTTTCATTGTCTCGGGCATTTTCATAACTTTGGGCCCCGTAAAAAAAAATATTTAAAGGCCCAAAATATTATATTGATTATGAAGCGTACTAATTAAGTTTGGGCCGAGTCAAAAAAAACATTTATAGGCCCAAAAATATTATATTGAATATGAAGCGACCACAGTGGGAGTCGAACCCACGACCTTTTGATCCGAAGTCAAACGCGCTAATCCACTGCGCTATGCGGTCTCAATGGGTTACTACTTATACCAATATCAAACTATAAATTTTCATAAAATGTATCTTCCGAATAAAATAAGATAAGAAAACAAATCTACAAACAAATATGAGAGAATTCACCTTGCATTTAAAATTACAAAGTTCTTTTCTTTCTAATATTGTTCCTCCAAAATCTATTCAAGAACATCATCAATCAACTTCTTTATCTTCAAACAGAAAAAACAAAAACGAAAACACACAGTGAAACGTGCAAAGTGAGAAATCAGTTCGTCGCCACTAAAGCCGAGTCGAACTAATGCCACTCAATTCCTCCAAGTGTGGTGGACCCCACTCCTTCCCACGAGTTGGTGCACCCAACTTCTTCGTTATCAACGCCTTCCATATCTTCGCTCCACCAACCCCGCCCATTCCCATCTGTCACAAATGAAGGAGGCACAAAACTTTTTATGTCATTACGAAAAAAAAAAGTGTACTAATGTATGTAGGATAAATGGATTAAAAGAGTACAAAAATTTCGTGACATTTTGTAATTAATAACGTAGGAAAAATGGCGACTCACAATGATTGAAAAGAGGTTTAGTTTCCTCATGAGTGGCAAAAGCCTTCCTTCTCGAACATTGCACTGGTTTCGAATCCTCTCCAAGAACCGCTAATCGCTTCCGCGAACATGGCTTTTCTTGATTCTCACCTTTTTTTTTTTTTTTTTTTTACATGGAAAAGTTAATATCTTGTAGAATTTTCTACCACTTGCAAGAATTTTTCTAGTCATTTCCATTCCTCAAGAAAGAAGATAAAGGAAGTCGAAGAAAATCGAAAAGGGCTACTTGATCGGGAAAACAATCGGCTAAGTATATGCTAGCAAGGGCAAATTTCTCAATCAATTTGTTGATAGATTTAAGACATATATCTTATGAGGGCTCAAGAAGATTACACTAGTAGAAACTAAGAAAAAAACGATAGGTCGTAAATATTGACAGAGTGGAAACTAAGAAAAGCTTCGATACAGACCCGTTTTTTGATCTACAAAAGACAATCAATCGAGAAAGAAGTAGCATCAATTGTCAAAGTAAATTTTACATGCTTTGTAGAAAAACATATATCTTACGTGGGATCAAGAAGATCTAAATATAGATAAAAAAGGATTTATCCTATATGTTAATGAACGTTGTTCCATGATCGACAATTACCCTTTTTTAATTAAATCTTCTTCATAAGCTACGCTACAAGTTGGAAGCAATTAAAACGATTGAGATTGAATGAAACCAAGATTAGTTACGGATGAATGCTAGAAACTAAGATTTCTGACATATAAACCCGTCTTGGTCTAAAAGACAACCAATCAAGAAACGCACGTACAACACAATGAAGTTGCACAAGTAAATCAAATCACTAGGATTTAAGATGCTCACCTTCGAATACATTCCTTCTCTTTCGTGCTTGCTTAAATTCATCGATGTCAATAACCTCAGTCTTGTCGGTCGGACAAGAATTCCTCGTATCATCTTTTTCGTTTTTAACATTCTTGAACAAATCGAAAGCATCACCGATTGAGAACTTTGCCCCTGCTTCCCTTCCTTTCTTTATATTACTCTTAATTAAATGTTCATCACTTAATTGAGATGAACAAGGCTCCTCTTTCACCTGCCATAACCCAACATATAATTTTACAGAAATTTAACAATGAGCCTGTACATTAAAAGTTTGGATAAATTACATATACACCCCTGAGGTGTTCTAAAATAACTTTAAGGTCCCTATGATATTAGTAATTACAACCACACCCCTGAAACAATTACCGGAGCCAAGATTTCATGTTCTGGGCAACCATATGAACTATATTCATTTTAGCATACCTCAGGGGTTGTTTGTAATTTGCCCTAAAAGCTTTTGTTCGATTTTGAAGATATTGTTAACGAAAAAAAAAACGAACAACATTAAATATATTCTCGAAAACACAGACACACAAAAACCAGACAAAGGTTACCTGAACCGACGAGGGTAGCACAGAACCTCTGTGCAACTTCTTGTTAAGGAAATCGGAGAACGAAAGCTGCGAACCCTTTTGAGTGGGAGCTTTGATTTCGACGTTTCTCTTACAATCACTCGACCTAAAACACATAGAAAATAATTGCCAGAAAATAAAATTAAAAAATTGAAATGTTCATAAATTGGGGAAAACAATTATTGAAATTGGAATTTTTTTTTACCGATTGGAGTCACGGAAGAGGAAAGTAGAATCAATTGAGCGTTGCCCAACTGGCCTGAGTGCACATTTCTTCGACTTCATCTCTCTATCGCTGTTTGCGTTCGCTTTTTTTTTTTTTTTTTCTTCCTTCTGATTTTCAAATTTGGTAAATTTTGGTAAGGAGATTTGGCGCCAATTTTCAAATAATTTTCAAATAAATTGGCGGCTATGAAAATGAGGTGGGTTTTGTGTGTTATTTAAAGGGAATTGTTTTTTACGGTTTGAAAATTGCTATTTGCGGTTTATAATAAAACCCCCCAAAAAAACACTTTATTTCACTAAAACCCCTAAACTTCCCAAAAAAGTTCAAACCCCCCCCCCAAAACGCGTAAAAGCCCAACTTGGGCATCCATTCATGCAGTGCACGCCCAAGTTGGGCGTGCAAACTGCATTTGGGCGCCCGAGTTGGGCGTCCAGTGCAAAATTTTTTTTTTTTTTTTTTTTTTTTTAATGTTCGAACGCCCAAGATGGGCGTCCAAGGCGTGTACGAACGCCCGGAACGGGCGTTCGTACACGCCTTGGGCGCCCATCTTGGGCCTTCGAACATTTTTTTGCGAAAAAAAAAACCCTACAAATCGATTTGTAGGGCTTTTTAACATGAAATTGGTTCCGTAATCGACCTACCCAATGCATATTACACATAAAAGAGTCAAAATTACATCAAAAAATCGAAGCCCAACCCTTCTTCAAGCTTGATTTCGAATTTTTGATTTTTTTTTTTTTTTTTTGCTATTTGCAGTTTTGGGGGGTTTTTAGATATTTTTAAAAGTTTTGGGGGGTTTTGTTAGAAACCGCGAATAGCAATTTTGTGACCGCAAATAGCATTTCATTATTTAAACTAGGAGATTATTGTATTTACTACCCCTGTGGAATTCGCAATTTTGAAATTCCCCCCTTTCATAAAAGTATTAGCAAAAACACCCATGTGCCTTTTTGAAGAGGAGAGTGGAGAGGGGAATGGCAATTTAACCTCTTTAAGCTTCTTGAATTTAAAAAAAAATCAATTTGGTCCTTTTACTTTTGTAAATTACAAGTTTGAGGGCTGGGACTTTTCTTGTTGCAAAAAACTCGCGGAGCATTTTTGTCATTTCACAAACTGGTTGACGGGAAAAAGGTAGATATATAAAATAAAATTGAAGTTCTTTTTTTGAGTCGATATATAATTGATGTTTATGTATATTATAAATTTCAATTATCTCAATGGCGGATTTGGTGGAGAACTGTAGCGGCGGATTTGGAAAAGAAAATTAAAGTTTTTGGAATCTTCAATTTAATCCCAGATTTATGGTTTCTAAAATTTCAGTTTCGTTAGGGTAGTTTTTGCAGTTTACTCTATATTAATATTATAATTTTCTATTGTTATAAATTATTTGTATTATTATATAAATAATTACATAGATAAGAAACGAACTGACATCAATTTAAATTCGTTTTCTATATGTATTAATTATTATATTATCATTATTATTATACACCATTATTTATAATTTAAATACACATAAAAAGAAAATTAAAAAGCTCTCAATTAGAGGAAAATATATTTATATTGATCAAATCCAAACAATTTAAAAAACATCAAACTTCTATCCTAAACTAAATTGAAACAAATTCCTAAGAATCCTCCTATCTAGGTTGATGATCATTGGCCATGTTCTTCATCACCAAGCGGTGAAACGAGGGTTTCAACATAGACAACCGTGTCGATTACACCGTCAAGCATACCAACTCGGGACTTCCGCACCACGTTTCTTCCGTTATAAACAACCACATTATTTCCAAAAGCGACCGTGATATCTCCATTCTTCTTCAAACATAACGGCGACGCCCCACAAATTACCTTCCCCGGATAATCCAATTCGAATTCCGAAGACGTCCAAATCTTAGTCCAAGATTCTCTCACGCCGTACTTCATCATAACCCAAACACTAATATCGTCGACGCTACTACTTAAACTAATCAAACTAAGATAGCCTCCCAACTCTCTCAAAAACGGTCGAACGCGTTTCGAATAGTTTTCTGGCCGAGCCACAACTTCATATTTCTCCTTCCTCAAATCAAGAGAAAAAATCTCGCGAACCCCGTCATCTTGCGCGGCCAGCCAATGCAGCTTCCCGTTCACAAACTTGCCAGTATCATCCAACAAAATACCCTTGTCGAAACTTTCGATTTTCTTCCAAGTGTTATTTTTGGAACTATAGATATGTGTATGATAGGGTTTCGCGTAATCACTAATTATGCAAACAACCTTGTAATCGTCCGCGTACTCATCGTACCCCAACGAGTACGTAAAAGGTGGTGCATTCAATAATTCCGATCGTGTAAAAGAAGAGGCGTGTGGAATATTCCTCATGTTTCTAGTAAAAGGATTCAATAGAAATAAATATCTCAAATAATTGACGCTGATGAGTATCAGCCCGTTACACGATCCCAATATCCGAACGTCCTCGATCTGAATATCGTAACCGGATTTTTTCATGCGATGACTATCAAGAACCGTGTCGACGGGATCGCCCTTACGTAATAAATTCTGAATCGGACACGAAACGAGGCTTCTCGGTTGGCAAAATACACGCATATATCGGACATTCTTATAGGATTCATCGTAGTTTAACATCAGCTTACTACAGTCGAGATTTCCGTCGGTGCTCGATTTCTTGGCGTGCTCTTTGATGAAGCTGTTGCTGGAGATCAAAGAATTCCACGATTTCGAAACGCACTTTAATCTCAACAGGATTTTGGCTGGCAAAAAGTATAGGATTTCTTCGATTAGTTCTTCAGGAAGTTCGAGAGAGGTTTCTCTCTCCACTCGTTTCTCCATTCTCTGTAAAGAAAAAAAAAAACAATCTGGAAATTTAGTTTAACAAAAATCTAAAAGGAGATTCATGATTTATATAAACAGAAAAAATAGATAGAATCCTAATAGAATTTGAACTCCGTTAAGTTATAACGCCGATAAGGAATAAGGATTATTATATTCTAATATTAGGATTCTAGTATGATTCGATTACCTAGATTAGTTAGGATTTAGTTATCTAGTCAAACTCTATTACCTTGCAATATTTCTCTATATATATTCCATGTAATCAATTATAACATAATAGGGGTTTCTATCACGTATTATTATTTGTCTCCTTCTCCATTTCTATTCTTCATATATATTCAGGTTAAACTGCATAAAACCCCTCTGTGTTATGGAAAACATGCACCAAACCCCCATGTGTTAACTTTATTACGTAGAATCCCCTGTATTTTATTTTAGCTTGCATAAAATCCCCCATTCCGTTAACAATTAACACCTTTAACTATTTAGGGGGTTTCTTGCAAGTTTTTCATAACACAAGGGGGTTTGGAGCATATTTTCTTCAATATATGGGGGATTTATGCAAAAATGTTTTATTTATCTAAAATTCGTATTTTTTTTAAAATTAAGTCAAACACATATATTCAATTGAAATATAAATAATTAAAGACTACTGATAAGGATGAAATTTCTAACAATTTTTTTTTTTTTTTGGAATTTTGTCGTTTCCAATTCAATTTTTTAAATTTTAGAACATTGTTTTTCTCATTTGGATTTCCAAAATTTGATTCCATTTCTTAATAAAAAAAAAAACAATTGCATCAAAATTGAAATTAAATAAAAAAAATTGGAAATTTCCAATTTTGAATAAAAAAAGTATTTTATCAATATATTTTAAAAAAATCAAAATTATATACTTATAAAATTAATATTGTTATTTATTTGTATAATTTATGTTAGATGTATTATATAAAGAATATAAATAATATGAAACTTTGAATATAGTTTTGATATAAATAATTATATTAATAATTTTAAAAATTCGTCTTTCAAAAATTGAATAAATGTATTTGAATTAATTTCAAAAAAATAATTCAACATTTAAATAAATAAAAATAAATTTTATATAAATTTCACTTGTATTATAAATAACATGCACCAAACCCCTTGTGTTATGAAAAACTTGCATGGAATCCCCTAAATAGATAACGGTGTTAATTGTTAACGTAATGGGGGATTTCATGCAAAATAAAATAAAACACAGGGGGTTCTATGCAATAAAATTAACACAGGGGGATTTGGTGCAAGTTTTCCATGACACAGGGGGTCTTATGCAGTTTACCCTATATATTCATAACGCTCTTAACTTGGTAATTTCTTTTGCTTGATTTTTTTGATTTTTTTTTTATGGTAAGAGAATAATATTACAGCCTAACACAATAATATTAAAAATATAATAGAGCACAAATTGCAATTTACTAAACTTCTAAAACTTTAAATTAGGGGGCTAAATTGTAATTTTCCCAAACATAAAATCAAATTGGATTTAAGTATAATAAATCCAAAACTTTGGATCAAATTGCAACTTTTAAAATTTCTTAAATAAAGAAAATAAAAACACATTTGTTATGGGAAAGAAAAGGAAAAAGAAAAGAGAAGAGAGAAAATTGGTCTTCCCCAAAATTCTTCTTCTCCATTGAAATCACCACCACCACCAAACTCGCAATACCACCTCCGGCAATCACATCTTCACGCCACCGCCGCCCTTTCCTTCCACCACCCCCCTCCTCCACTCTTCTCGTCCTATCAACCGCCAACTTCTCCTTGACAGTTCCAACCCAGCCGATTCTTCTTTTGCAAATTCTGGAATCTTAGCAAGTTTAGCAAAAATCCAAATTAAAGTGTGTTGTATATGGTTGAATTAATGGTACATGAAATTAATGAAAACTTAATTTCATTAACTAGTATTATCAAATACTCTTAATAGAAGTTAAGTTTTTGCAAGGAGAGTATTTTCTGGCTTATAATCTATTTTGTAAAAATATTTGAAACATATGTTTTTTTTATATATTTTTGCTTTGCTTAAAATAAACAATTTTAAGCTATGATCTCCAGACTATTTGCATCAATTTAATGGTTTAGAGATAATTTATAATTAATTGACATTTAAATTGGACATTTTTTTGCAAATGAATGAGTAATCTTAAATGTCAAGTTCTTACTTCTTAGCAAGCATAAACAATAGCAATAAAAGAAAAACATATTCATATCTAACCAAATTACTAAAATCAAGCCCTAATTGATCCTCATAAGATGATGATGATCATATGCCAACTTCTTCGTCACCAAACGGCCATACTAAGCTTTCGACGTAGACAACGTAATCATTCATATAATCAAGCATCTCAACTCGCGACTTACGCAACACGTTTTTCCCACCATAAACAACAAGCAAATTACTTCCAAAAGCCACCGCAACATCTCCGTTTTTATTCAAACAAAACGTCGTCTGTCACCTGACTAATTTGCTTCCCCGGATCAGTAAAATCCGAAAAACATCCAAATCTTAGTCCAAGATTCTACCACACCATACTTCATCATAACCCAACCACTAATATCCTCCAACCTATTGCATAGGCTTATCAAACTAAGGTAGCCTCCGGAATCTTCAAGACTCGGTATGACATGATTGGAGTAGTTTTTCGGCCGGCCCACGATTTCGTATTTCTCCTTCACCAAATTAAGAGCAACAATATAATCTCTCGATTCCCGTTTTCGTGCACAGCCAGCCAATGCAGCCTTCCGTTCACAAACTTGCCCGTATCATTCAAAAGAAAAACACCCTTGTCGAAATATTCAATATTCTTCCAAGAATTACTTTTGGAACTATAGATATACGTGCGATAGGGTTTCTCCTTTTTAATGCAGACAACCTTGTAGTCGTCACTACGGTACTCGACGTACCCGAAGCCGCATATAAAATTTCGAAAATTCCAAAGAAAAGGAATCTCCTTAATATTGCCCATAAAAGGGTTCCATAAATTAAAATAAAAAAAACCCCAATTGATGGCGATGAGTATTAGCCCGTTACAAGAACCCAAGATCCGAATCTCCTCGATTTCGATATCGTAAGAGTTTCAATATGAGCTGATATCCGAGAGACGGGGTGATGGAATCTTCTAGTTCGTTCTCGAGAGAGAATGCCATTAGGATTTCTTAGGTTGCCCTAGCGTTTCTTTCTTTTATATATAAGATAAACATTATTTATAATTTAAATACAAATAAAAAGAAAATAAAAATGCTCACAATTAGAGGAAAATATACTTATATTGATCAAATCCAAACAATTTAAAAAACATCAAACTTCTATCCTAAACTAAATTGAAACAAATTCCTATGAATCCTCCTATCTAGGTTGATGATCATTGGCCATGTTCTTCATCACCAAATGGTGAAACGAGGGTTTCAACATAAACAACCGAGTCGATCACACCGTCAAGCATATCAACTCGGGACTTCCGCAACACGTTTCCTCCGTTATAAACAACCACATTATTTCCAAAAGCGACCGTGATATCTCCATTCTTCTTCAAACACAACGGCGACGCCCCACAAATTACCCTCCCCGGATAATCCAATTTCGAAGACGTCCAAATCTTAGTCCAAGATTCTCTCATGCCGTACTTCATCATAACCCAAACACTAATATCGTCGACGCTACTACTTAAACTAATCAAACTAAGATAGCCTCCCAACTCTCTCAAAAACGGCCGAACGCGTTTCGAATAGTTTTCTGGACGAGCCACAACTTCATATTTCTCTTTCCTCAAATCAAGAGAAAAAATCTCGCGGACCCCGTCGTCTTTCGCGGCCAGCCAATGCAGCTTCCCGTTCACAAACTTGCCAGTATCATCCAACAAAACACCCTTGTCGAAACTCTCGATTTTCTTCCAAGTGTTATTTTTGGAACTATAGATGTGTGTCTGACAGGGTTTCGCATAATCACTAATTATGCAAACAATCTTGTAATCGTCCGCGTACTCATCGTACCCCAACGAGTACGTAAAAGGTTGTACGCTCAAAAATTCCGATCGTGTAAAAGAAGCGGCATGTGGAATATTCCTCGTCTTTCTAGTAAAAGGATTCAATAGAAATAATTTTCTCGAATAATTGACGCTGATGAGTATCAGCCCGTTACACGATCCCAATATCCGAATGTCATCGATTTAAATATCGTAACCGGATTCTTTCATGCGATGACTATCAAGAACCGTGTCGACGGGATCGCCCTTACGTAATAAATTCTGAATCGGACACGAAACGAGGCTTCTCGGTTGGCAAAATACACGCATATATCGGACATTCTTATAGGATTCATCGTAGTTTAACATCAGCTTACTACGGTCGAGATTTCCGTCGGTGCTCGATTTCTTGGCGTGCTCTTTGATGAAGCTTTTGCTGGAGATCAAAGAATTCCACGATCTCGAAACGCACTTTAATCTCAACAGGATTTTGGCTGGCAAAAAGTATAGGATTTCTTCGATTAGTTCTTCAGGAAGTTCGATAGAGGTTTCTCTCTCCACTCGTTTCTCCATTCTCTGTGAAGGAAAAAATAATAACTTTGGAAATTTAGTTTAACAAAAATCTAAAAGGAGATTCATGATTTATATAAACAGAAAAAATAGATAGAATCCTAATAGAATTTGAACTCCGTTAATTAAGTTATAACGTCGATAAGGAATAAGGATTATTATATTCATAATCCTAATAGGACGCTCTTAACTTGGTAATTTCTTTTGCTTGATTTTTTATTTTTATTTTTTTATGGTAACAGAATAATATTACAGTCTAACACAATAATATTAAAAATATAATAGAAATCAAATTGCAATTTTACTAAACTTTTGAAACTTTAAATTAGGGGATTAAATCGTAATTTTCCAAAACATAAAATCAAATTGAATTCAAGTATAATTAATCCAAAACTTTGGATCAAATTGCAATTTTTAAAATTTCTTAAATAAGGAAAAGCAAAAACACATTTTTTTTGGGAAAAAAAAGGAAAGAAAAATGAAAAGAGAGTAAATTGCGTCTTCCCCATTGAAATTGTCGCGACCACGGGCGAACTCCCACCGCCACCACCTGCAATCACCTCGTCAAGCGGTTGTTTCCATACAGAGAGAAAGAACATGTCTTCCCCAAAATTCTTCTTCTCCACTGAAATTACCACCACCATCAAACTCACAACACCATCTCAGGCAATCACATCTTCACGCCACCGCCAATGCCTCCGCCGCCGCCCCTTCCTTCCACCACCCGCCTCCTCCGCTCTTGTCGTTCCCTCCACCGCCAACTTTTCCTTGCCAGTTCCACACCAGCCGATTCTTCTTTTGCATATTCTAGAATCTTAGCAAGCCCAACAAATTACTAAACTCCAGGCAAAGCTCTAATCGCCACCATTGTCAAAGCCCTAATCGACGCCATCATCGGAAAAGATGATAAAAAGCAGAAAAACAACGGGGAGGTTTGGATCCGAAGGCATCAAGTACCTTGCATAATGGGGAGCTACTATCGGGAGACGCCGGAGAAGACTCCAAAAAATGCAAAAATTAGTTTTTTTTCGTGAATTTTTTTCTTTGAAAAACTCTATTTTCGATGGGGGCAGATATTTTCTTGGATTTTCACGGGTTATTGATGGGTTTTGCAGAAGAATAATGAGCTTGAATCTTAGCTTCAAACCGAACCGAATTTCTTCAGAGAGAATGTTGGAGTGATGGGGCGAAGCGGAGGCTGAGGATATGGATGGAAGTGAGACTGGATAGAGTGTTCGCCGGAAGGAGAGCGGCAGTCAGCTATGTTCAGTGTATGTTTTGAAAATTGCAAACCAACCAATGACTTAAGGAAGAAGAGGGCCTTTCTGAAACTTCAAGTTACTGAATTAAAGAAAAATTGAAAACTTTATTTGGGATTATTTTTGAAATTTATAATTTAAAGTGTATTTGGGTCTTTTCACGCCAACAAATTGAACCCCAATCACATAAGGCCCTTATGTGCCTTATGATAAGGGCATCTGTAGTGAAACCCCAATAAAACACTCCCCAAATAGTGGGGTCCACATGCCACCTACACAATTTACTATCTCCCTAAAAAGTAGGACCCACATTTAACACTCCCTAAAAAAAGGTTCTCTAGTGGTACATTTAAAACTCCCTAAAAATTTGTTCAAATATCTTAAATAATAATAAAATATTAAGAAAGTAAATATAATAATGTAATTAAATTTGATTCTTTGTATTTAATTAAATTAATTTCGTATTAGATTACATTAATTAAATATTAGTCACCATTTTTCTTACGTTGTAATATGTATTATTTTATTTTGTTTGTATCTATATTTATATTGATAAAATAATACAAAACATTCAACAAACATAAATGAAATAAAATTAACAAAAATACATAATAGATTGTAGTAAATTGAACAAGCTTGTTAGAACATTCCTCCAACTCTAGACATAAATAGATTAAAGAAAAAGACTTCATAAAATTAGTTTTTATTTTTTCTAATACGGCTTAAGATCTCTATTTGTTGTTCAATAATCCAAGCTTTACCTTCCTCTGTAGGTGCCGATTGAGGATCCATCAACATTATTTCTTGCTCGCGTTGTTTTTGTTGATGTTCTTGTTTAGCTGCAATTTCCATTCTCTTTGTTTCTATTTTAGCTTGTAATTTCTGATGTTCGATTGCATTTCTCCTAATGCCCTCCTCTTCAAAGCGACTTGATTGTTTTTTTCTCATATTAGAAAACTCCTCTACAAATAAATCGATGGAATCGAGATTTTTCTTTCTTCTAGCATTTTTTGCATTTTTGCGACCATGATGACGTGGTAGTCCATGTGCGCCATCATTAGATACCCCATCATCAATTTCATGGCCGGTTGAAGTTGGAGTCGTAGCTGGGGCTGATTGATCAGATGATGGAGGTTGGGTATTTGATGAATCTTCAATTTCATCATCATCCAAATCAATTTCAACCCTTTTTTTTTGGAAGTTTTTTTCTGCTTTCCCTTCTGCTCAATGGTATAATTATACCATTTGGAAGTGTCTTTCAAAATCATCCAACAAGAGTCATATTTGAATTGATGCTCTTCTTTGTCATTGTATAGTTGTTTTGATGCAATCATCTATAACAAAAATCATAATATATTAATGGTTGAACGAAAATTATATATAAATACATATATGAATTTTATTTACTTACATTATCTTCTGCATTGTTTCCACTACGTTGAGCTCTCTCAATCGTACGAACATATCCAGAAAATTTGCTTACACAATGTTGAATGATTTTCCATCGGTGCGCTAGCCCTGACGCATTTCTACCTGGATCATATTCTAAAATAGATATAAATTCCACTCTAATTCTCTCCCACAACCTACCTCTTTGTTGGTCAGTACCAACTATTGCATCTTCTGAAACACGTAACCAGGCCTTGCACAATGCTTCATCTTCTTCCATATTCCAGTTTTTATTTCGCCCTAGACCCTTGGTCTTTTTACCTGATTTGCTTGTACTTTGTGATTGCTCTTGATTTGGTATTTGAGATGGTCTCGCATAGACGAAAGGATTATAGGAAAATTGTGAAAATGGTTGTGATTGTGTATTGAAATTGTAAGGATTGTATGCAAATTGTTGAGGAAATGTTTGAGACTCGTTTTTTGGTGGTGGTTGAGAGCTATACTCAGGATTGATTCCATAATTGAAGGGAAAACGTGGATTCCTAGTAAATTGAAAAACTTTATTGTTATAAGTAAACCGGAGGGATGAATGATAACATCATGTACAACTAGTATTTATAGAATTTTGTAGATAGATTTTAACATGTCAGTAGATTTTGTAGATAGATATTTTGTGGATAGGTTTTGTTGATAGATTTTTAGTGGATAAATATATGGATAGATTTTAAGTGGATAGATTTTGTGGATAGATTTCTCGATTTTCTCAATTTTAGTGTTGTAGACATGTCAGAAGACCTCAATTATTTTTTCTCAACTTTACAGACTGTCTATAAGTGCATTATTTTCTCGATTATCTCAATTTTAGATATTTTGTCAATTATTTTTTACTTTTTTTCCAACTCTAATTATCTCATTGGTTTCCGAACCTCAATTATTTTCTCGAGTATCTCAACTTTAATTATTTTATCTTTTTAAATTCAATTATCTTATTGGTTTCTCAACTTCAATTATTGTAATGATTTTCTTAACTTCAATTATCTTGATTTTCCAGCTTCTATAAATATTTTCTTCTGATAGAATTATATATGCACAATAAATTTTATCCCATAATATGGCTTCTTCATCTGGATGGTTTCCTTCAAATGAATTTTCTCACATTAAATCATCTAGTTCTTCATCTTCATCTTCATCTTCATCTTCAGAGGAGGAAGAACTTCTTTCTCTTCGTATGGAGAAAGAATCTCAAGAAATGATTAATTTTATCCCCGGGTTAATTTTAGCATCTGAGGAACAACCGCATCAGCGACAATATATATATCGTGATCGCGAAGAGAGTCATAACTTATTATGGAAAGATTATTTTGCTGAAAATTGTATTTTTCCATCATCTTATTTTCGCAGGCGTTTTAGGATGCGCAGGGAGTTGTTTCTTCATATTCATAATGATATTGAAAAGCATAACAGATACTTCATCCTTAAGAGAGATGGACGTGGTCGTCTTGGCTTCTCATCTATTCAAAAGATAACTGCTGCACTTCGGATTCTTGTTTATGGAGCATCCGCTGATTACTGTGATGAATATTTAAAGATAGGGGAGGCCACTGCTAATGAAACTTTAAGAGAGTTTTGTTCATCGATAATCGAACTTTATGAAGAACAGTACTTGCGGTCACCAAATGCGCACATGATATCCATCGTCTCCTACAAGAAGGTGAATCCCGAGGTTTTCCAGGTATGCTTGGATCTTTAGATTGTATGCACTGGCAATGGAAAAATTGTCCAACTGCTTGGCACGACACACACAGGAGTCACCACCACAAACCAACTTTAATTTTAGAAGCAATTGCATCGCATGATACATGGATTTGGCATTCATTTTTTGGCATGTCGGGTGGAAATAATGATATTAATGTCTTGGATCATTCTCCACTGTTTGATAATATCATACATGGTAGAATGCCTCCGGTTAATTATACTGTGAACGGTCGTTCATATACGATGGGTTATTACTTAACTGATGGTATTTACCCCAAATATGCAACTCTTATTCAAACCATTGCTCATCCCACCACTGCGAAAGAAAAATTATTTGCGGCAAAACAAGAATCAGTTAGAAAAGACGTGGTGCGTGCATTTGGTGCTCTACAAATTAAATGGGGTATAACGCAAGGACCCGTTCGATATTGGTCAAAAGAGGATATATGTAATATAATGAAAACATGCATTATACTCCATAATATGATTATAGAAGATGAACGTGGAACTGACCTCGAACCATGGGCACCACTTCCAGAAGAGAATTTCCGCCCCCTTCAATATGAACGAGATCCATCGATTTTGGCAGCCTATATCTCAGCACGTCTTAGTCGGATCCGCAATCGACGAACCAATGAAGATTTGAGATATGATTTAATGAACCATTTGTGGAATATCTACGGAGAAGAAGATGTCTAAATATTTATTGTTTATGTGTATTTCTAATTGTAGTTGTGATTTAATGTTCTTTTATTTTCACATTGTTCGTATTATATTTTATAATGTGATCGAATTTAGTAAAATTAAATTTCATGAAAATTTATTTTGAAATTTCTTATAATAAAAGTTATGAATATGAGAGACATGTGTGGACCAATCAAATAAATTAAAATTAACGAATTTACAAAATTTAGATTTAATTGTAAAATAAATATTTCTTGTATTATTATAGTGAAATTGAATTATTAAAATTAAAATATAAGTTTTTCTTTTACCATATTAATGAATTTAAATATAATATTTATTTTACTATTAATATTAAAATCAATGAAATTTAAATTTGTAATTTCTAAAAATTATAGAATAATTAAATAATTATTAGAATTAATTATTACTTATCATAATGGAAAAAAAGAAAAAGAAAAAATAAATAATTAAAGTCAGATTTGGTTGGCACGCATTCAGAAAATACATTAAAATAATCAAAAAGGGCTCCACATACACTCCCCAACCATAGATTAACTGTGGGCACTTCAATTGGGAGTCCCTTGCCACATTGCACATTTAGGGAGGCTGGAGAAAAGCACTAGAGGAGTTAAAATCATCAATTACTCCCAATATTTTAATGTTCCGACAAAAATAATAAATTGGGAGTGGCACTACAGATGCCCTAATTGGTGAGTGTATTGATAAGTGTTCATTTTGCATGATTTTCATTTATCAATTCTTCGAGTTTTGGTCTTCGTTCGTCCGAGTTTTCGGCTTTATTTGTATATATTATGTTGTTTTTGTTTTATTTATATTTTAGGTAAAGATAAGCTATTTTTGCCGATTCGAGACGATTTTGGAAGCGAAGTCGAGAACCAAACCAAACACGTGCAAAAGTGCATTCTCGCGGATTGTGGCAGTGTTTGGTATTTAAAGCATAACTTTCTCATGCGACCTCCGATTGAGCTGATTCAAGTGGATTTAGAAAGCTAACTTCAATGGCTACAACTTTTGTGAAATGCACAATTGTCGAATTCGGGGTGAAAAAGGGTCAAAACAGTGTTTGAAGTTGATGCAGAGGCCAGATCGCGATCCAGCATCACCGGATCGCGATCTGGTGGCAAATTCCAGTCGCAGCGAAAAGTTGGGGCAGATCGCGATCCGCACTTCCTGGATCGCGATCTGGGAAGGCGGTGGGCAGTTTTCGAGGTTGCCAGATCGCGATCCAAGAAGCCCAGATCGCGATCTGGGCACAAAAATCGAGACTAGATATTTTTCTTTGATATCTCACTATAAATAGAAGGTCTCCTTTTCATTTTTCACATCTCGACCATCTCTCGACTTTTTCTTCGGTTTTCTCTTCGGTTCTCGCCTGTTCTTCGCGGGAAGCTTCGACGAGGGTTTCGACTCGGGTTTTTCATAAGCTTTTCTTTACGTTTAGTTTATAATTTCTCGTGTTCTTCATTTTGATGCTATGTTTGTAATGAACTGAGCATTTTCTTTTAGGGAAATGAAACCTTGTATATATTGATTTTGATTTCCAGATCTGTGATCTATTTGTCGTTCTTTGATTCTGTTTATGTTTTCCTGTATTAAATGCTTTCGATTGTTTGGCCAACAATTGAATTGATTCTAAATGGGAATGAACTCGAGAGAGGATTTCTCGTTTGATTTTAGGAAAGCATAGCTCGGGTTGTGGAAACGGAGACGTGATGCACCTCGGGTAGCCCTTAAGGACTTGACCTAAATGCTCTCTTAATATCAGGTTCTGAACGGAGACGTCGGACCTGTGGGTAGACTCTAACTACACTGGAGACGGGGGTTAGGGTACTTTAGTGTCTGGGTTAGCGAACATAGAATTGACAATATATTTCGATTTGTAGATCTTTATCGATAGTACACTGGTTGATTTTACCCTAGAAGCCATCACACGTCGGAATTCCTCGCGTATACTAGCGGACCGTTGTTTTTATTATTTTTGTTTCCTTTTGGCTTCATGTCATCTCCCATCTTTTTCTCCCGTCTAGATAAAGTTTAGGATAGTATAATTACGGTACTTGGTAGATTTAGGAACTTAATTCCCTGTGGATCGATATCTGGAATTCACTATTCTACAAAACGCGATACTGTACACTTGCGGTTATTTATACGTAGGTTTTACGCGTATCAAGTTTTTGGTGCCGTTGCCGGGGAATTAGTTTATCTTGAATTTACTAATATCGTTACCAACTATCCTTACTTTACTTTAGACATTTTTTCTTTTTTTTTTTCTTTTGATTTTTTTCATTTGTTTTTGCAGATTTGTATACATTGATGGCCTCAATTTTTGATATCTCTCTTTACGATATTCAATCCAGAGCTGATTACATTCAACAAGAGTTGGAGGATATTGAAAGACATCGAAGGTTGAACCCAGAAAATGGAATTGCACAGACAAATGAGCACTTGTGCTATTTACAAGACGAACTCCTCTTCCTGGCAAATATTTTCGAAAATTTTCATAGATGTCACATTCATAAACCACATCCGACCATCCTTTATGAAGACAACGCGGTATTTACAGATTTTCGTATAAACGATGAGGTTGAGCACCTTGAGGGAATTATTCATCCCAGTTCTGTAGATACTTTTGCGTGTGAAGAGAATGGGATGAAGATGATGGTAGATGCGGAATTTGACGAAGAAAATCCTATCCACATCGTAACTCCGGATTTGAGTGTGAGCGAGGAGACGAGTTTCAAATTTGAGGTAGAGCTTACTCCAAAGCTCGAATATCTTGTATACGAGTTTGAGAGATCGGTAGGCAAGCAACTCATCCTAGTCTCCTACCGACTGATTTCCAAAGCAAACGAAAAGTTCCATGGGATGGGATGTGCACTGCAAGATTGCAATCTAGTCCATGATATGATTGCAAAGTATGTTTCAAGACTGATGGATGGATGCGCAATCTACAAGGTTTTGGATTGGACATAGTCCGACCAAATCATGTCGAGCCGTCGACAGTAAAACATGCGCTGAATGGGAGGCAACCTACTATTTATTTTACGTCATTTATTTTGTTAGTTTTCTTTTATTTTTGCATTTTTTGGTTTAAATCTAAATTTCACCCATCTTTCTTGATTTTTGCCGGTATCTCGTCCCCAAGGAAAGAAGAGTAAGAAGTTCGGAAGTCTAGACAACTCCGGCAATTCGCCCTCGGTGCCAAAATCCACGGCACCCCGTGCAACCAAAGAACACTTTCGCAACCGTAGAACACTGATCAATCTGCGGCACGACTGTTCAGGGCGTATTTCTTTCTCATATCTTTTATTTTTCGCATTGAGGGCAATGCATGATTTAAGTTTGGGGGTGAGTTTAGCTTATTTTGATTTGGTCTTTTCATGCATATCATATAATTTAGTTTCGTTTATGTATTTCGATTTCCGTAATTGTGTTATGTTTGTCACATGCATTTCATTTAGGATCGAGTGTAATTTGCATTTCCGGGTTCTATTGAAGCAAAGCAATTAATGAATTAGTAGATGGGCTAGTTGATTTTAAAATTGAAATTATGGATCACCGGCTAATTATAGATGAACCTTCAGACTGCGTTTTTGCAACTTGTGTGGATAGCCTTTCGAATCCTTTCCGATTAAGCTTGAGCGCATTTTTCTGAGGGGTATAATAGCCTGAGGTTTGGGGGGCGAGTTAGAATTGAATTATGTGTTCACGATTTCCAGTTGTTGGCTAAAAGTTCTATCAATGGTCTTTACATTTTTATTTTATGTTCGATGTAAAAAAAAAAAATATATAAAAAAAAAAGAGAAAAATAATAATTTGTGGTATTGTTGTGATTCACGCTCTGATTTCCCCGCCTTTCTGACTCGAGCTTAACCCGTTGGGTGCACCTCGTCGCCTAAGTCTCTCGAGCTTTCGAGCTTGGGGGTTTCTTGGACTAAAGTTCGATACATGGGTCAGGGAGATAACACAATGGTGTCGAGCCTTGCACGAGTCACGATTATGCCCATTTCAAAAAAAATGAAAAAATAACGAAAAAGTTGTGATGAAAATCACCAAAAATATTGTAGTTGTCATTTCTTTTATTTGAATAAATAGACCTACTTATGCCCAACTCGAGTTTTTGAATTTCTGAATCAAAACTTACTTTTCACCCACATTTCTACTCAAAACCCTCGATAATTGTGTTTATTGTTTAATTACGGATTCTTGAGTCTATCTTTCATTTTGGTGTAGAAACAACTAATTGCGTCGGTAAGAAAGTCGAATACCTTAAGCCGTATGCCATTCTAAGATTTTAGGTTATCTAGCTCGTTTCATCTTTCGAATTAATTGCAATGCTTTGACCAATCCGGCAACTTTGTGGGTGTGTTGTCTGAAAACCCTCACGAGACACAACTCGTCCTTTGGGGGTACCCAGGGGTTCAACGGCTTGTTGCATACGCTAAATGCAATCGTGTTTCCCTACGTTAGTGGCCTAGGTTTAGTTTTTTTTGCTTTCGTCGTTTTTGTTTTTGGGTTGTTGTTGTTTTGTTTTGATTTACTCGGGACGAGTAAAGATCTAAGTTTGAGGGTGTGATAAGTGTTCATTTTGCATGATTTTCACTTATCAATTCTTCGAGTTTTGGTCTTCGTTCGTCCGAGTTTTCGGCTTTATTTGTATATATTATGTTGTTTTTGTTTTATTTATATTTTAGGTAAAGATAAGCTATTTTTGCCGATTCGAGACGATTTTGGAAGCGAAGCCGAGAACCAAACCAAACACGTGCAAAAGTGCATTCTCGCGGATTGTGGCAGTGTTTGGTATTTAAAGCATAACTTTCTCATGCGACCTCCGATTGAGCTGATTCAAGTGGATTTAGAAAGCTAACTTCAAGGGCTACAACTTTTGTGAAATGCACAATTGTCGAATTCGGGGTGAAAAAGGGTCAAAACAGTGTTTGAAGTTGATGCAGAGGCCAGATCGCGATCCAGCATCACCGGATCGCGATCTGGTGGCAAATTCCAGTAGCAGCGAAAAGTTGGGGCAGATCGCGATCCGCACTTCCTGGATCGCGATCTGGGAAGGCGGTGGGCAGTTTTCGAGGTTGCCAGATCGCGATCCAAGAAGCCCAGATCGCGATCTGGGCACAAAAATCGAGACTAGATATTTTTCTTTGATATCTCACTATAAATAGAAGGTCTCCTTTTCATTTTTCACATCTCGACCATCTCTCGACTTTTTCTTCGGTTTTCTCTTCGGTTCTCGCCAGTTCTTCGCGGGAAGCTTCGACGAGGGTTTCGACTCGGGTTTTTCATAAGCTTTTCTTTACGTTTAGTTTATAATTTCTCGTGTTCTTCATTTTGATGCTATGTTTGTAATGAACTGAGCATTTTCTTTTAGGGAAATGAAACCTTGTATATATTGATTTTGATTTCCAGATCTGTGATCTATTTGTCGTTCTTTGATTCTGTTTATGTTTTCCTGTATTAAATGCTTTCGATTGTTTGGCCAACAATTGAATTGATTCTAAATGGGAATGAACTCGAGAGAGGATTTCTCGTTTGATTTTAGGAAAGCATAGCTCGGGTTGTGGAAACGGAGACGTGATGCACCTCGGGTAGCCCTTAAGGACTTGACCTAAATGCTCTCTTAATATCAGGTTCTGAACGGAGACGTCGGACCTGTGGGTAGACTCTAACTACACTGGAGACGGGGGTTAGGGTACTTTAGTGTCTGGGTTAGCGAACATAGAATTGACAATATATTTCGATTTGTAGATCTTTATCGATAGTACACTGGTCGATTTTACCCTAGAAGCCATCACACGTCGGAATTCCTCGCGTATACTAGCGGACCGTTGTTTTTATTATTTTTGTTTCCTTTTGGCTTCATGTCATCTCCCATCTTTTTCTCCCGTCTAGATAAAGTTTAGGATAGTATAATTACGGTACTTGGTAGATTTAGGAACTTAATTCCCTGTGGATCGATATCTGGAATTCACTATTCTACAAAACGCGATACTGTACACTTGCGGTTATTTATACGTAGGTTTTACGCGTATCATGTATGTTTTGAAAATTGCAAACCAACCAATGACTTAAGGAAGAAGAGGGCCTTTCTGAAACTTCAAGTGACTGAATTGAAGAAAAATTGAAAACTTTATTTGGGATTATTTTTGAAATTTATAATTCAAAGTGTATTTGGGTCTTTTCACGCCAACAAATTGAACCCCAATCACATAATTGGTGAGTGTATCCCATGATCAGCTCGTACGGGCCTTAATGTCGTTGACTATGCAACACAGAGGGGTATGTGGTAATTGTTTTGACAGAAAATTTTACAAGGGGTGATGTGCAATTTTGTAAATCGTTACAATCCAAGGAAGAATGGTTAATTAAACTAAATACAAATTACTTAGTTTTGCATATCTCTAGTTCTTAATATTACTATAAATAAAAAAAAGAACTGAAATCTACTTATTTTCGTTTTCTATATGTATTCACTATATTACCATTATTATTATATACATTATTTATAATTTAAATACGAATAAAAAGAAAATAAAAAAGCTCACAATTAGAGGAAAATATATTTATATTCAAATCCAAAAAATTTAAAAAACATCATATTTCTATCCTAAACTAAATTGAAATAAAATCCAATGAACCCTCCTAGCTATGTTGATGATCATTGGCCAAGTTCTTCATCACCAAATGGTGAAACGAGGGTTTCAACATAAACAACCGAGTCGATTACACCGTCAAGCATATCAAATCGGAACTTCCGCAACCCGTTTCTACCATTATAAACAACCACCTTATTTTCAAAAACGATTATGATATCTCCATTCTTTTTCAAACACAACGGCGACGCCCCACAACAAATTTCCGTCTTCGAATATTCCAAATACGAAAACGTCCAAATCTTAGTCCAAGATTCTCTCACGCCGTACTTCAGCATAACCCAAACACTAATATCGTCGACGCTACTATTTAAAGTAATCAAACCAAGATAGCCTCCCATATTTCTGAAAAACGGTCGAACATATTTAGAAAAGCTTTCTGGCCGAGCCACGATTTCATATTTCTCCTTCCTCAAATCAAGAGAAAAAATCTCGTAAACCCCGTCATCTTGCGCAGCCAGCCAATGCAGCTTCCCGTTCACAAACTTGCCACTATTTTTATGCAACAAATAACCCTTGTCGAAACTTTCGATTTTCTTCCAAGTGTTATTTTTGGAACTATAGATATGTGTATGATAGGGTTTCGCATAATCACTAATTATGCAAACAACCTTGTAATCGTCCGCGTACTCGTCGTACCCCAACGAGTACGTAAAAGGTTGTACGCTCGAAAATTCCGATCGTGTAAAAGAAGCGGCATGTGGAATATTCCTCATCTTTCTAGTAAAAGGATTCCATAGAAACAAATATCTCCAATCATTGACGCTGATGAGTATCAACCCGTTACACGATCCCAATATCCGAACGTCCTCGATTCGAATATCGTAACCGCATTTTTTCATGCGATGACTATCAAGAGCCGTGGCGACGGGATCATCGTTGAGTAAAAAATTCTGAATCGGACACGACACGAGAATTCCCGGTTGGCATGATACACGCATATATTTGGCTCTCTTACGAGAGTCATCGTAGTTTAACATCAACTTATTACGGTCGAGATTTCGGTCGGTGTTCGATTTCTTGGCGTGCTCTTTGATGAAGCTTTTGCTGGAGATCAAAGAATTCCATGATTTCGAAACGCGCTTTAATTTCAACAGGTTTTTGGCTGGCAAATAATATAGGATTTCTTCGATTAGTTCTTCAGGAAGTTCGAGAGAGGTTGAGGTTTCTCTCCCCATTCGTTTTTCCATTCTCTGTAAACAAAAAATAAAAACCTGGAAATTTAGTTTAACAAAAATCTAAAAGGAGGTTTCTCTCTCTACTCGTTTCTCCATTCTCTGTAAAGAAAAAAATAATAACTTGGAAATTTAGTTTAACAAAAATCTAAAAGGAGATTCATGATTTATATAAACAAAAAAAATAGATAGAATCCTAATAGAATTTGAACTCCGTTAAGTTATAACGCCGATAAGGAACAAGGATTATTATATTCATAATCCTAATAGGACGCTCTTAACTTGGTAATTTCTTTTGCTTGATTTTTTTTTTTTTTTTTTTGATGGTAACAGAATAATATTACAGTCTAACACAATAATATTAAAAATATAATAGAGACCAAATTGCAATTTTACTAAACTTCTAAAACTTTAAATTAATGGACTAAATTGTAATTTTCCCAAACATAAAATCAAATTGAATTTAAGTATAATTAGTCCAAAACTTTGGATCGAATTGCAATTTTTAAAATTTCTTAAATAAAAAAAAACACATTTTTTTTTGGGAAAGAAAAGAGAGTAAATTGTGTCTTCCTCCTTTGAAATTGTCATTATCACCGGCAAATTCCCACCGCCACCACCGGCAATTACCTCGTCAAGCGGCTGCCTCCATACAAAGAGAAAGAACTTGTCTTCCCCAAAATTCTTCTTCCCAATTGAAATCACCACCACCACCACCACCAAATTCACAACACCACCTCTGGCAATCACATCTTCACGCCACCGCCGCCCTTCCTTCCACCACCCGCCTCCTCCACTCTTCTCGTCGCAAAACTCCAATCGCCACCACCGCCAAAGCCCTAATCGCCGCCATCATCGGAGAAGATGATAAAAAACAGAAAAATAACGGGGATATTTGGATCCGGAGGCATCATGTACCTTGCATAATGGTGGGCTACTATCGGGAGACGTCGGAGAAGACGCAAAAAAATGCAAAAAATAGTTTATTTCGTGATATTTTTCTCTGAAAAGCTCTGCTTTTGATG
Organism: Erythranthe guttata; assembly: GCF_056151865.1. Lineage (NCBI taxonomy): Eukaryota > Viridiplantae > Streptophyta > Magnoliopsida > Lamiales > Phrymaceae > Erythranthe > Erythranthe guttata. The sequence continues at coordinate 1,769,439 of NC_142546.1, read as the reverse complement.
ATGGCTGATATTTTCTTGGATTTTCACGGGTTGTTGATGGGTTTTGCAGAAGAACACTGAGCTTGAATCTTAGCTCCAAACCGAAGCGAATTTAGTCGGAGAGAATGTTGGAGTGGTGGGGCGAAGCGGGGGCTGAGGATATGGAGGGAGGTGAGGCCGGAGAGAGTGTTCGCCGGAAGGAGATCGGCGGTCAGCTATGTTCAGTGTATGTTTTAAAAATTGCGAATCAGTCTCTGACTTAAGGAAGATGAGGGCCTTTCTGAAACTTCAAATGAATGAATTGAAAACTTTATTTAGGGCTTATTTTTGAAATTTATAATTTAAAGTGTATTTGGGTCTTTTCACGCAAGCGAATTGAACCCCAGTCACATATCTGATGAGTGTATCACACGACCAGCTTGTAGGGGCTTTAATGTCGTTGACTATGCAACACAGATGGGTATGTGCTAATTGTTTTGACACGGGATGTTTTTTTTTATCCATTAGAGATTACATAGGGATGCCGGATGCTAAAACCTCCAAGTATAACATTTTGAAGGGGGACAATTCACTTTAGAAAAAAAATTGAGGGAGTAAAGTGCGGAAATTAGAAATTTACGAGGGGTGATGTGCAATTTTGAAAATCGTTACAATCCAAGGAAGAATGGTTAATTAAACTAAGAGTTAATAGCATTTCGCCACCTGGACTTTGCCCGTTTTTGCACTTTGCCACCTTAACTAAAAAAAGTTGCACGGTCGCACCCAAACTTGCATTTTTGATGCACATAACCACCTGAAGGGAATATTCTGGCGAATCTTCCCACTTTCCGGCGCACGCACGCTGCACATGCGAAAGTACATGGGTTTTTTTGTCTTTTCCTTTGCATATCCTCCCAAAGACCTAATTTCGCCCAATTTTCCCTCTATCTTCTACCTCCATCTCTGATTTTCTTCCCTTCCTCATACCTCATCAGCAGTGAGAATCCACAAACCCCAACAACTTTCTCTGATTCGATGATCGTTTCCTCACCATTTTTTTTTATCGGAAAAAGAAAGTGTTTTTTTCTCACTCCTTTTCGACTTCTGAGCTGTGACTTGTGCAAGAGGAAAATAAAATAATCAAGTCCCATTTTTTCTTTGACTTTTTATGATGTACGTCTCTCTCTAAATCTAAATCTCCAGAACCTATGTTCGGTAGAGAATTTCATAGTGGCAAATTCACACTTTTTTAAGCTATCTCATACTAATTTATAATCTATTTTTTTTAGATCAAGGATGTAATTCCGAATGAGTGGGTTGCACAGATAGAGGCAGGTGTATTGATTACATTCATCTTTCCGATTCGGAATTATCAGTCATCTATGATTAAAGAAAAAAAATAGATTTTTCACAATTATTGGGTCATAATTGTTAAGGGAAGGAGAAACAAAATTTTCCAGAAAATTATTCCTCGGAATTAAAACCTAGTTCTCGATTTTGAAGTATGATAACGATAAATGGGAGAATTATTTTTGGGCCACAATCCGATATATTCAGTCTACCTGCGGCAGAAGACGCCACCATTAGCAGCGACCCTCTAGATGTTGATGTTGATGGGCGGCGGCGAAGGAAAATGAGGTCTTTGGTACACGAGAACCCCCTCTAATCGGCCTCATGAAACTGAGTTCTTTGCAGAAGAGTCCTTGATGGAGGAGGTGCTGGGGCGAATGGAAGACACCAGCGCCGTGGAGGAGCCGCCGTGGAGGAGGTGGCGGTGAAATACTGATTCGAGGGGGAGGAGTTATCTTGTGAGAATAATGTTTAGAATAATCAGTGGAGTTGTTTGAAGAATGCTTGGCAATAGCGGCCATCGAAGAGGAGATAAAATTGGTGGAGTTTCTTGAATTGATGGCTCTTCTCCAGAACGCCATATCCACCACCTCATCTTGATCGCAAGTTCTTCTCTCCAGCCGCTTGAAGAAGATGATAAAATTATGAAAATAATTAGGGCCCACAATTTTTTTTAGTGGAAATGACCAAAAAATCCTTACATTAAGCATGTGCATCGGGCGTGTGCCGGAAAATGAGAAGATTCGCCGAAATATTCTCTTTAGGTGGTTATGTGCATCAAAATAGTGAGTTTGGGTGTGCCCGTGCAACTTTTTTTAGTTAAGGTGGTAAAACGCAAAAACGGGCAAAGTATAGGTGGCTAAATGCTATTAACCCTTAAACTAATTACAAATTGCTTAGCTTTACATATCTCTAGTTCTTAATATTACTATCAAGTTAAATCTGTAACGCTTGCTTTGGGTTATTTGGTAGTAAGGATTAGTTGGATTTCGTCATTTTCTAATTAATAATTGCGACTTAAGGGTGATAATATTCAAAGTGTATATATGTAGATTGATATACTTTTATATTTGCATCAATGATCAATTTTAATATTCCGAAGGTGGACGTTAAATTCAACCAATGTTTGTTCTCTTGATAATGTTTTCTTATAATTATTCCTCGACGTTCCTTTAATTTGCCCTTTTCGTATATTATTTTAACTGTATTCACAATCCCCAAATTTTTTTTCGCACACGCATAAAAGAAAATTAAGTAAGATACTCTTTGTGGAAAGTGGCGAAGTCAGGATTTCATCACTGAGGGGCCCGGATATGTATATTCGGATCTTTTTTTACAAAATCAGAAGATAAGGAAAATGATTTTTTTTAGTATTTTTCGCATTTATTTGGGTTTTAGGTGCATTAAATAATAAAAAAATGGTAGATTTAATATTATAAAGACGTAATACAATACAATGAAGATTTTTACAGTTGAGGATGACTTGAGTCCATCACTTCCCAAAGGTGGATTCGCCTCTGATTCCAAGATATAGATCCATTTATTATAGGAGGACAATGCAAAAACAAAAAAAAAACTATTCAAAACATACATAGTAGTAAAAAATATTAAAATTTGATGGGCTCCCGGACGTACACTGGCTTCCCCACTGCCTGTGGGATCGACCGGAGATCGAACGAACGGCTGCTAACGCCATGCAAGAACCTTTTGGTTGAATTCGAACAGGGTTTTATGACGGGAGAATCGGGCTTCGAATTCGATTTCTTGAGGTGGAGTTCGATGAATTTTTCGCAATAGATCGTAAAACGCCACCGTTTCGAAACGCACTTGAATCTCAGGAGGGATTTTACCGGCAGATTGCAGAGGATTTCGTCGATGATTTCTTCGGGAAATAATTGATGGTTTCTCTCAGTTTTTGCCATTCTCTGTAATCTTTTCTTTTTCCCCTTCTATTTTTTATTTTATTTTATTCCAATATATGCAGCAATTTATTCGTTATATAATTTTAAAAATTACCACTTGCCTCCACAACTGAACGGCCAACCCCATTTGAATTAATTAATTTCTGGATGCGCAACTGTACTTTATTTACATTTCTGACCATGGAATATCGAGAATGTTACTTTAGAGTCCAAGTTGTGGAAAATTTAGGAAACTACATTTTTCTACCCTAATATTTACCTCAATTTCATCTTTGGTCTCCTTGTTCACATAAAAAAAAAATTTAGTTCCTAATATTTCAACAATTTAACACTTTCGGCCATTTTCATTGATTTTCCGTTAGTACTAACGGAATCAAGCATGTGTCATTCTTAACTGACGAGTAAAGACCAAAAGTGTTGAAATGTGAGGAACCAAATATATTTTTGGTGAATATGTGGAACCAAATATGGAAACATGTACAAACTTGAGAGGCAAAAACTGTAATTTTCTGAAAAGATATAATTGAATAATCAATACGATTGGTTTAAGGGTCAACTAATCTTGGACATAATAACACACCTGGTTATTTACACCGGGTGGATTTCAACCGTAGATCTACACATAATCACGCAAAATTCGACACCGTTTGGGGGTTCACAAAAGCTTCACATGATTTTACGATTGGGTGAAATCTATGTTGGTTTTCGATTTGTCGATTTATTATATTTTTACTTTATACATTAATATTTTCATTTTTTGTTACATAAATAAAAAAAAGAACTGAAATCTATTTATTTTCGTTTTCTATATGTATTCAGTATATTACCATTATTATTATATACATTATTTATAATTTAAATACGAATAAAAAGAACATAAAAAACTCACAACTAGAGGAAAATATATTTATATTCAATATGAAAAAATAAAAGCATCATATTAATATCCAAAACTAAATTGAAATCAAATCCTATATATGAACCCTACTAGCTATGTTGATGATGATCATTGGCCAAGTTCTTCATCACCGAATGGTGAAACGAGGGTTTCAACATAAACAACCGAGTCGATTACACCGTCAAGCATTTCAACTCGGGACTTCCGCAACTCGTTTCTTCCATTATAAACAACCACATTATTTTCAAAAGCGATTATGATATCTCCATTCTTCTTCAAACACAATGGCGACACCCCACAAATTTCCGTCTTCGAATATTCCAAATACGAAAACGTCCAAATCTTAGTCCAAGATTCTCTCACGCCGTACTTCATCATAACCCAAACATTAATATCGTCGACTCTACTACTTAAAGTAATCAAACCAAGATAGCCTCCCATATTTCTGAAAAACGGTCGAACATATTTCGAAAAGCTTTCTGGCCGAGCCACAATTTCATATTTCTCCTTCCTCAAATCAAGAGAAAAAATCTCGTAAACCCCGTCATCTTGCGCAGCCAGCCAATGCAGCTTCCCGTTCACAAACTTGCCACTATTGTTTAGCAACAAATCACCCTTGTCGAAACTTCCGATTTTCTTCCAAGTGTTATTTTTGGAACTATAGATATGTGTATGATAGGGTTTCGCATAATCACTAATTATGCAAACAACCTTGTAATCGTCCGCGTACTCATCGTACCCCAACGAGTACGTAAAAGGTGGTGCAGTCCAAGTAGAAAATTCCGATCCTGCAAAACAAGAGACGTGTGGAATATTCCTCATCTTTCTAGTAAAAGGATTCCATAGAAATAAATATCTCCAATCATTGACGCTGATGAGTATCAACCCGTTACACGATCCCAATATCCGAACATCCTCGATTTGAATATCGTAACCCAATTTTTTCATGTGATGACTATCAAGAGCCGCGGCGACGGGATCCTCGTTATGTAAAAATTTCTGAATAGGACACGACACGAGAATTCCCGGTTGGCATAATGCACGCATATATTTGGCTCTCTTACGAGAGTCATCGTAGTTTAACATCACCTTACTACGGTCAAGATTTCCGTTGGTGCTCGATTTCTTGGCGTGCTCTTTGATGAAGCTGTTGCTGGAGATCAAAGAATTCCACGATTTCGAAACGCACTTTAATCTCAACAGGTTTTTGGCTGGCAAATAGTATAAGATTTCTTCGATTAGTTCTTCAGGAAGTTCGAGAGAGGTTTCTCTCTCCACTCGTTTCTCCATTCTCTGTAAAGAAAAAAAAAACAATCTGGAAATTTAGTTTAACAAAAATCTAAAAGGAGATTCATGATTTATATAAACAGAAAAAATAGATAGAATCCTAATAGAATTTGAACTCCGTTAAGTTATAACGTCGATAAGGAATAACGTAGATAGAATCCTAATGGAAGTTGAATCGATAGATAAGGATTATATTAGATTCATAATCCTAATAGGACGCTAACTTTGATAATTTCTTTTGCTGCATTGATTTTTTTTGTAACAGAGTAATATTTACGGTATTAAAAGGGTAAACTGCACAACACCCCTGTAAATTTCTAATTTTCTCACTTTACCCCTCAATTTTTTTAAAAGTGAATGTCTTCCTTCAAAATATTTACACATTGCCCCTATAACAAAGTTCCGATGGATTATTCATCGGTTGGAATTGAGTATTTTTTGTTGCATGTTGCCCCTTTAAATGTTATTTTTGTTGCACTTTATCCCCTTAAAAACACTAACTTTTTGCATGCTGATCCTTTAAAATGTTATTTTTGTTGTTCAATCCCCTCCCAAAATTGGCTTATGAGGCAAAGTGCAACCAATATAATATTTCGAAGAGGGATTATCCTTTTTTTTTTTTCTTAATTATTTTTTATTAATTTAGGGGAAGTGCGAAAATGAAAAATGTACAGGGGTGAAGTGCATTTTGTCCTAATAAAAAAAGGGGTTATTTTACATACCCCTAGCCACCAAATAAACTAGGGACAAAACCAAGCCCAAATCATCCTTTAACATACCCCTGAAGAAGCGAAAGTAATATACTACCTTTATATGCAATTTTCGACCAAACTGCATTCAATATTTCTGGTTCTGCATTTATCACTTTCGCTGATTTATTTATTTATTATTATTATTTTTTTCATTTTTTTAATAAACTTGTTTGTTAAATTTATATATATATATATATATATATATATATATATATATATATATATATATATATATATATATATATATAACTTTTTTATTTTTTAATTTTTTTAATTTTCAAATCAATATGTTTCCAGTACTGAAAATAACTACATGTACTGTACTGAAAATAATTATATGTAACTGTAGTAACTATAGTAATGCGTAGTTATGTTCCTTTTTTTAGAAAATATTTTTAGTCGATTAATTATATACACACACGAATACTGGCTAATACAAAAGAAATTCATAAACCCAAACAACAAAAAATTACAAATTTCAATATTTGTATTATAAATCACCTCAAAACCAATAAAATACAAATAAAAAATACACAAATATATGCATATGTAACTACATGTTACTATAGTAATGTATAGTAATATACAGTTAGGGGTGGTAAACGAGCCGAGCCGGCTCGTGAGCTCGACGAACCGGTTCGTAAAAAGCTCGAACTCGGACTCGAGGTTTTCGAGCTCGAGCTCGAGCTTTCTGACGAGCCGAGCTCGAGCCCGATTTTAGTTGTTCATCAGCTCGCGAGCCGGATTTATTAATATTTTTTTATTTTTTTTTATTTTTTTTTTATTTTTTATATGTTATTTTTATTTAAAAATGTATAATAATATAAAATATTATAGAAATAAATACAAATATTAAAAAAAATATATAATCACAATTTTGTGTTTATTTTGTAATTATTGAAAATATTTTTTAATAATAAAATAATAATAAAATAATATTTAAAAAAAGAAAAAAAAAAAAAAAAGGGATTGGGCTCGAGCTCGAGCTCGAGCTCGACAAAATTAACACGAGCTCGAGCTCGAGCCAGAAAAAGAAGAACTCGACGAGCTCGAGCTCGAGCTCGAGCTCGACAAAATAAACTCGAGCTCGAGCTCGAGCCAGCCAAAAGAGGCGAGCTCGGCTCGAGCTCGGCTCGTTCACACCCCTATATACAGTACTGTATACAGTCTGTTGAACAAAGCAGATGTAACTTCAAACAAAAATTTTGACACCTTCAAGGAAAAGATCAATGATATTCATTAAGCTGCAATTGCAAAATCAAAACAAAAAAAAATTATTTTAGTGCAAATGAACAAAAAATAAAAAAACATCCTCAAAAAACAACAAACACTAAGAGATTGAGAGAAATAAAATCTGAAAATATAAAAATAAAATAAAATATAAAAATATAGAAATAAATCTGAAAATATAAAAATGAATGAAATTGACATCAAAATATGGATCCCGGCGAAATAAATTCAACGGTGAGTGGCCCGTCAAATTCCGACTGACGAAAAACAAATTACATCTATTGTAAGAACACCATCGTCGAAATACGTCGACTAAAAGAAAATGCAGAAACAGATCTAGCATTCCAAAATGAATGAAATAACCATCAAAAGAAAGAGCTCGACGAGAGGAATCCAACGATAGTTGAACCATCGAATTCCGACCACCGGAGAGAGAGTTATGACTCCGAGCCGCAAAATCGCCGGTTAAAGACCTTGGGGGGGGCGTGATTTGGATCTGGGAATTGAAAGAGGAAAATAAACACCGATATGGGTTGGACTAGGGTTTAAAACTACTTTAAAAGGGTATTCTGGGTACTTCAGGATGGGTTAAGGGTATGTCAAATTGTTATCCAAATAGAGGAAGTATGCACTAGGGTGTAAACAACATGGTAGTTAGTGGGAAAATTACAATTTTCGTCCTCAAACATTACCCACTTTTTCGATATTGTCCCTAAACATTTTCGAGTTACAATAATGGTCCGTAATGATGTCATTTTTCGACAATTTTCGTCCAACCGTTAGTTCTTGCTGTTAGTTTTGATGGAAGTATGACGTGGAATTATAAATATCATTATAATGCATATGACATGAATAGTTAATCTACGTGGCCGCCCACGTGCTTCTTGTGCAGTTGCACCATAGCTCCATCAGCGTCGCCATGCACATGGGTAGTAGAGAACCAAGCAATACGCATTTTGACGTTGCAAGAGAATCACCAAGCACATACATGACCCCCAAAAGACCCATTTCGAGTCTCCCAAGATTAAGTTGGTAATAACTTCAACACAATATATTTTAGTTCGAATTTGAGTTTTTCCGATAAAATAGATCCAAGGTACTAGAGCAAACAGCAAACCTCTGTTTCAATGCCAATTTGAAATCCAGAAACTTCTAACTCACAATAGCAAAATTTGCGATTAATTTCAAAAACTCTATAGCCAAAGAAAGGATTTTTGCTACCATTTATTGATTAGTTCCAATTAAATAATACAAAACATAATTAATTACTTAATTCACATTAAGTCCTCTGCAGTTCATAAAACATAATTCAATAATCAATGAGACCTCTCTCAACTGCATCTCTCTCTCTCCCATTTTCTATTTTTTTTTTTTTTTTTTTTGACAAGCTCTACCTTCATCATCTGTACACCATCATCCCAAAATTATTTCTCTCTCTCTCTCTCTCTAACCAAACAGGAGTCTCTTTTACCCCTCTCTGCACCGATATTTTTTGTCTCATTTTTAATCATCAACGATTCAGTCAATCTTGCTTATACCCATTCTCTTCACTACAGCATTTCTAATGGCTTCTGTCTGCATGCAGAACCCATTCGGCTCAGGCTCAACCCCGCCATGTAATTCCTCACCTCCTTTCTCACCATCTCCTGCATCACCGCCAGAAACTCCGCGCTGAAAAACTGCTTCTCCCCCACAACTCCTGCTGGCTGAGCCGCCGGAGAAAACTGGTGCATCTGAAGAGGCGGCGCCGCCGCCGGGGGAGGCGGCGGCGGCGGAAGAGATGAGATCATTTGATTTGGGTGCTTGGGTGGAACCATCATTGGTTTTAGAGCATGGTTCGGGTCGGGTTCGGGTATGGGGTTATGGATCGGTTCAGTAATAGAATTTAGATTCGGGTCGGATCCGGGAAGTGAAAGGCTGAGTGATGTGACCGGTTCACGGGTTGGATCGGGCGGGGACTGGGAGATCCCGCCGGTTCTGGCAATCGGTCGGTAGATAAGGTGGCCGGAATGGCTCGAATCGCTCATATCCGAACCGGACGGGCTGCCCGGGTTGAAACAGAAGGCGGAGGTTGCCGGACCGAGGCTGGCCGATCTCTTCAGCGGCGGCTGCGCCTCCGGATCGAAGTTGTTGAACTCCTCCGACATGGAAACGCACTTGCGCTTGAGCGTGGAGTTCCAGTGGTTTTTGATTGCGTTATCGGTCCGGCCGCAGAGCATCCGGGCGATGGTGGCCCACTTGTTGCCGAACTTGGCGTGGGCGCGGACAATCGTCTCGTCCTCCTCCGGCGCGCGAAAACGCGCGGTGCTCCACCTGCGGCGAGAGCTAGTTGGTAATATATTCAAAATTCAACAAAGTGAACATACAAAATTCAAAAATGAAGTTATATGGATAGGTATGTGTGATGATGTATCTTAGTTGGTGCTTCAGTGTGCAGAAATGGAGAGCAGAGAGGTGTTGCACTGTGAAGAAATGGAGAAATAGGTATGTTGCCCCTTCAACCTACATAGCCCAATTAATTACATTTTTTTAACAAAACAATTAGCCACGTGTATTAGTTGTTCATATAAGTCGTCAACATTTCAAGTCCATGTCATACTTCCATCCAAACTAACAGTAAAAACTAACCGGAGGACGAAAATTGTAGAAAAATTGCATCATTAGGGACTACTATTGTAACTCGAAAATATTTAGGGACAATATTGAAAAACTGGGTAATGTTTGAGGACGAAAAATGTAATTTTCCCGTAGTTAGTTATATATATTTTCGAAATGATGGGTCCCTAAAATAATCCCAATAAAAAATATGTGATACACCGTATTTAATGCCATACGTTTACTTTGCCGATTTTATATCCACGACAAGATTTCTAAGTAATGACAATATAATGCATTTACTTTGCCACGAGAATTCGATTTCTTGTGGTGGAGTTTTTATGACTCCGAGATGCAAAATAGTCGGTTAAAGACTTTGGGGGGCGGGATTTGGATCTGAGAATTGAAAGAGGAAGATAAACACCGATATGGGTTGGGCTAGAGTTTAAAACTGATTTAAAAGGGTATTTTGGGTACTTCAGGATGGGTTAGGGGTATGTCAAATTATTATCCAAATGGAGGAGGTATGCACTAGGGTGTAATCAACATGGTAATTAGTTATATATATTTTCGAAATGATGGGTCTCTAAAATAATCCCAATAAAAAATAGGGATTATTTGAGATAACCCCCTTATATACAATGTATCATTAGACTAAATTTTTTTTTTCTCCTTTTTGAGATAAATCCAATTCTATTTTATTAAACAAATTATATTATTAATAACTTGTTATACCCTTTCTGAATTTTTTTAACCTACTCAAAATCCGAAACACGTCCCTTCACTTATTCCTCTTCTCCCTTCCTTCTCTCCACAATCACGCAATAATCTCGCCCCACAACCTCGCTTCACCTTCTTCCTTCCTTCTCTCCACAATCACGCCATAATCTCGCTCCACAACCTCGTCGCCTCACCGGATGACCACACCATCTCCGCCCTTCTTCTCTTCGGCCGCAGCCCCTCTCTTTTCCCTCCACCATCGCCGCCCCTCGCTACATAGTACCAGATCTGTCCAAATTCGTAATCCTCTTCTCACTCGCTGACGAGATCCGCTTACCCACGAAGTTGGTATGTGTTCCCAAAACGCAGAACGATTTGTCTCATTCCCTCTATATTTTGTCGGCAAATAGATAAGTTCACCGCGGTTCTCTTTCTCGTCGGCGGTTGTTGATTATAAGGTATGCGAAAATACTTCGTCGCTTTAGGTTTTTTGATTTTTCATCCCATGATTTCATATTTTTTTTATATAAATTCTTCTGATTTCAAACATGGTTTGGTTTTGAAATTTGATAATGTCTGATTTCAAACATGTTTTGGTTTTGAAATTTGATATTTTTTTAGTAAGGAATACAATACGAATTAATAAGGTGAAGCACTAAATATTATCGAAAATTCCATAATTTCCAAAAATATTTTCAAATTTTGAGTATTTTTTTTCTGAAAATTTAGAATTATAATTTATTTATTCTATTTTTTAGCTACAATTGGCTACTGTTTGGCTGTTATTTTGCTGCTGTTTGCTGTTTTTTTGCTGCTGTTTTTGCTGCTGTTTTCTTTTGGCTTTACTGCTGTTTGGCTCCTAATTTGCAGCTGATTTTGTTTCTGTTTTGCTGTTGTTTTCGTATTGCTTTGCTGCTGTTTTAAGATGTTGGTTTGCTGCTATTTCTTTTGCTATTATTTTTTCTTTATATCCATAAATAAATTCTATATGATGGTTAACAAAATAGAAGTGACAACTAGTTGAATTGTTGAATGAGCTATTATATATATGAGATTTTCAATATACTTTTGAGGCTCCTTCATGTTTTCGGTCACTATTTGAATATTTGTTATTATACTTTTGTTGTAATTTTTTAGTGGATTAACTTATTTCGTAGTGGATTATGTTAATATTTTAGTGGATTTCGATAAATTTTGTAGTGAGTTTTGACGAGATTATAGTGGATTTTAAATTCTTGCTTTGGAGACCGAATTTTAGTGAATGAATTAAATTGACACGTTGTTGTCTTATTTTTCTTTAATTTGGTTTAGGTTCTTGCACAAGCGGGTGATGGCAACAAGTGAGACGATGTTGGGTGATGATAAGTTTGTAGTGTTTATCACCGGGTCACTCTAACCTAACGAAAACCACGAGCAACACTATCATAAATTCGGAAGCTTGTAGTGAATTTTGATAATTTGTTGTTGATGCATAAGTGTTTTTCTACGATAATTTTTTAGTGGATTAACCATATATTACGTTAATTTTGTAGTTGATTACTTTAACCTATAAAGTGGATTTTGATAACTTTGTAGTGGATTTTGATAATTTTGTAATGGATTACGTTAATTTAGTGGATTATTTAAATTTATATTCGATTTCGATACGTTTGTAGTGCACTATATTAATATGAAAGTTGATTACGATAATTTCATACCGATTTCTACGTTAATCGAATAGTGGTTTTCGATGAATTTATAGTGGTTTTCTATGAGTATGTAGTGGATTTCAATCCATATATTACGTTAATTTTGTAGTGGATTACTTTAACCTATAAAGTGGATTTTGATAACTTTGTAGTGGATTTTGATAATTTTGTAATGGATTAAGTTAATTCGTAGTGGATAATGTAAATTTATATTCGATTTCGATACGTTTGTAGTGCACTATATTATGAAAGTTGATTATGATAATTTCATACTTATTTCTACGTTAATCGAATAGTGGTTTTCGATAAATTTATAGTGGTTTTCAATGAGTATGTAGCGGATTTCAATCCATATATTACGTTAATTTTGTAGTGGATTACTTTAACCTATAAAGTGGATTTTGGTAACTTTGTAGTGGATTTTGATAATTTTGTAATGGATTACGTCAATTCGTAGTGGATTATGTAAATTTATATTCGATTTCGATACGTTTGTAGTGCACTATATTAATATGAAAGTTGATTACGATAATTTCATACTGATTTCTACATTAATCGAATAGTGGTTTTCGATGAATTTATAGTGGTTTTCAATGAGTATGTAGTGGATTTCAATCCATATATTACGTTAATTTTGTAGTGGATTATTTTAACCTATAAAGTGGATTTTGATAACTTTGTAGTGGATTTTGATAATATTGCAATGGATTACGTTAATTCGTAGTGGATAATGTAAATTTATATTCGATTTCGATACGATTGTAGTGCACTACATTAATATGAAAGTTGATTACGATAATTTCATACTGATTTCTACGTTAATCGAGTAGTGGATTTCGATGAATTTATAGTAGTTTTTAATGAGTATGTAGTGGATTTCAATCCATATATTACATTAATTTTGTAGTGGATTACTTTAACCTACAAAGTGAATTTTGATAACTTTGTAGTGGATTTTGACAATTTTGTAATGGATTACGTTAATTCGTAGTGGATTATGTAAATTTTTATTCGATTTCGATGCGTTTGTAGTGCATTATATTAATATTAAAGTTGATTACGATAATTTCATACTGATTTCTACGTTAATTGAATAGTTGTTCTCGATTAATTTATAGTGGTTTTCAATGAGTACGTAGTGGATTTCAATTTTTTGTTAAACTTGCGGTAAAAAAAATCAATTAAAAAAATGAAAATTGAAAAAAAAAAAAATTTAAATCGAAATTACAAAAAAATTGTAAAAGATGAATTTATAGTGGTTTTCAATGAGTATGTAGTGGATTTCAATTTTTTGTTAAACTTGCGGTAAAAATCCAATTAAAAAAAATGAAAATTGAAAAAAAATTTATATTTTTTAAATGGAAATTACAAAAATATTGTAAAAAGAATCAAAAGAAAAACAGAAATACGTGACTTAGAGGGTGTTTGGCTAAGGTTATAAGATGTTAGAAGGAGCTTATAAGATGTTTTAGAGCTTATAAGCTCTTCCAAAGCGTTTGGTAAATTTTTAAAAAAAGATCTTAATTTTTTAAAAAATAAGCTGTTGGAGACCAAATAAGATCTTTTTAAATAAGTACATCTACCCCACATTTTTTATTTAAGATCTTATAATGAATAAAAATAGGAAATAAGCTCATTATCCAAACACTCTAAAAATTAATCCTAAAAATAAGATGTAAAAGCTTATCAGCTCTAAAAACATCTTATCAAATGTAAGAGCTTATCAGCTGTTTAAAATAAACTTAGCCAAACATCATCTTTGCATTGTGAGAGAGATTTGGGGAGTCGGTGAGAGATTTAAGGGCAGTTATTTTAACGGAGTTATTTTTAGCAATACTAATTTAATTATATTTTTATGAATTTAATAAAGGTAAATGAGGTATTAACCTTAATAAGGATTATCCTAATAGTAAATAAAAATATGGATTTATGCCTTAAAAAGTTTGTATGAGGGGTTATCTCATATAATCCCTAAAAATATGTTATGTGATACACCGTATTTAATGCCATACGTTTACTTTCATACCCACGAGAGATTTCTAAGTAATGACAGTATACGCCTCTGGAGATTTTGTAGGAAAGTATTTGTATTGATCGGATGTCTTAAATTTGTTAGATGCTTACAAATGAAGTGTCTATTCCTATTTATACTAGGCCACATTCTTAATAAACGGGTGGAGATCTACTTGATTTAATTTAATGGCTAGGAATTGTTCAGTAGAACGCTCCAAATAATTCCTACAAAATATCTACAAAGGAGATGGTTCTAGAAAATTTTCTAGAATATCTACAAGACATTTGGGCCATCTTGGGCCTAATCCTATTTGGTGTAAGTCTTGGAGTCTTTAACCTTTTCAACTCAAGAGAAACTGGCAAATGATTGGGCCAAAAGTAACTAACCGTGTACTTAATCAAATCTACACTTCAAATCCAGATGTAGATTTGACATGGGTCCGGCAGGAGAGAATACTTACGAGGAAAGACAAACTTGAAGAAAAAAAAGAATATAATAATATAAAAAAAAATAGTAAATTGGTGAGTGGTGAGCCCCCACCATTCGTTATCGAAGGCACTATTCGTGGCTTATTTTTCTTTCCAACTTACCTCACTAATAAGACTTTGCAAAAATGAATATGATACTCCAATATGTCAATTTCTGCAACCAAACGCTATTTCCTATTCTCTCTCTCTCTCTCTCTCAACAAATTCCACACGCTTATAGTTATGATATATATAATATATGTTACACTTGTATGCATTTTATATATAAATTTATAATCTCCCTCCCTCTTTCTCTCTCTAGGAATATGGTAAGAACTGGTGAAGGCGAAGGTGCACCACCACCACCACCGCCGTCGCCACCAGCAGTGCCTTTGCCTGAATGTTGTATGTGTGGAGATTGTGGACTATCTTCTGAGATCTTCACATGTAAACACTGTCGATTTCGATCCCAGCACAAGTAAGTTGTCGAATTGATGTTCAGATATCAATCTTGATTTCTATACTCATTTTGTTTCACCGAGTTTACCTCGATTTCGCAGTTGGTAATCCTTGTTCACGAAGAGTTGATTAATTAGTCTTTCATTTTTGAAACTTCTGAACACTTTCTGTTACTTCTTGTCAATTTTTCCGTTAGTACTAATGGATCAAGCTCGTGACCATCACTGCTGACGGACTAAACGATAAAATTAACGGAAATGACAAAAAATGTTACATTGTTGGAACATAATAGACTAGATATATTTTTTTCTGAACAAGGAGGACCAAATGTGAAATTGAGGTAAACTTGAGGGAGGAAAATTGTATTTTCCCATAATTTCCAATCCCACATACATCTTAATAGGGATAAATATACTTTGTGCCCCTCAAGTTTACCCTAATTTCACATTTGGTCCCCCTTGATCAAAAAAACATTTTCAGTCATCATGTTCAACAATATAACACTTTTGATCATTTTCTGTTAATTTCACTGTTAGCCGCTAGATTATGCTAGCAGTACTTTTGGACAGTGATTGGTACGTGTTTGATTTTGCTAGCACTAACAGAAAATTGACGGAAAAGACCTAAAGTGTTAGATTGTTGAAACGAGTGACTAAATCAATTTTATGTGAACAAGATGAACCGAATGTAAGATCGAACTAAACTTAAGGGACTGAAAGTATAATTTTCCCCGATCCTAATATATGCTGCAGATATTGTAGCAATCTGTATCCAGAAGCTGAATCCTACGACACCTGCAATTGGTGCCTCAGCCAAATTAAGGATGTCAAGAAAAGTACAGGAGAATCCAACACAAAGATCACATATCCTAAGTCAGCATCTCGCCGAACCACAACTAGTACTTACCATCAAGATCGAATAAAAAAGTCAAACAAAATTGATCATATCAAGAAGCAGAACAAGTTCTCGAAGGATCGATTTAATGGCGGAATTATTACGAGGGCAAAGTCGTACGAGGAGATATCTAATAACGGTGGCGGGATTATTATAAAACAAGTGTTTAGGAATAAGGTGAGAAGGTATAAGCTTTTGGATGATGTCTCAAGCTAGCTAGCTAACATATACATGAACAAAGCAATTTACAGCTATTACAGTTTTCATCCCTAAAGTTTTTTCCGATTTTATATTTGGTCCCATATGTATAAAAAAACACAATCGGTCCCTCATGTTTCAGTGATTTAACATACGGTCATTTCTGTCAATTTACGGTTAGTTCATCAGTTAAGGTAGAGATGTGAACACACTAAAAAATAGTGATCTTTTTAAACGAGGGACCAAATATGTTTTTTGTAAACATGGTGGACCAAATGTGAACTCAGTGAAAACTTGAAGGATGAAAACTATATTTTATTATTTCCACCTATACTAATACGTGTATGTGGTTTTGCTTGTATTTCATCTGTTTTTTTCTCTTACTACCCGACTAATTTTCTTTGGGAAAATTACAGTTTTATTCCTTCAAATTATTTGTTCCCCCATGTTTACAAAAAAAAAAAAAAAAAAACAGTTGGTCCCTCATGTTTCAACAATTTAACACTTTTGGTCTTCTATGTCAATTTATCGCTAGTCCGTCAGAAAAGACATCGATGGGCAACGAAAAATTGACGTAAAAGACCAAGAGATTGTATTTTTGAAACATGAAGGGCTAAATCAGTTTTTTGTCAAGAAGGATCAAATGTGCAATCGAAGTAAACTTAAGGAACAAAAGGTGCATTTTTCCAATTTCCTTTATAAGACAAATTTTCCTATTTCTTATTTTAATACAAATGGATACTGTAGGACAAAAATAATTTCATGGTGACAAATTAACAATAAATTAAAGTTGACAAGAAACCACTACCAAACTATTTATTTGTCTTAATTTGACAGCGTTTGTGCCACGCTCTTTTATAATATCATAATTGACTTTTTAGCATAACAAATAAAATTGAATCATTATGGAAATATCTAAGTAGTAGGACCCTAGATGTTAATCTGGTGTAATAAAATGAGTGATCTTGAATCATTGATCTGTACATAATAATATACACTTTAAGAATCGACTTGATGAAATCCACTATTTCATATATCGCAAAAAGAAACGATCCATCGGGATCAGGATTGCATAATGGATCAGATTGCACCAATATCAAGTCAGTTTAGTGAATGATTATTTATATTGATCTATGATTCAAATTTCGAATTTTTTTTCTTCCGAATTTCTCATTTTTTAGATCTTTTCAGCATTCCAAAATGCAAAATAAACCAACCCTCATTAGGAGAGTTGGTACCTAGCCTTACCAATAGGGTAAAAGGTCTAGGGTTCGAGTCCCCCCTCCCCTACTTCACCTTGTAATGACTTGAATTACTCAAAAAAAAAATAAAAAAAAAATGCAAGATAATCGAATTATGAACCTCTAACATACGTCTTCTGACCAACAAAATCCGAAAGTGTCCAAATCTTAGTCCAAGATTCTCTTAGACCATTCTCTTTCATAATACAAACACATGTATCAATCATAGGTGCATAACTAACCAAACTAAGGTACCCTCCCAAATCTCCCAAGCTTGGTTGAAAAGAAATCCAAGTCGAAAAATTCTCCGGCTTAGCCACAATTTCATATATCTCCTCCACCAAATCAAGAGAAACAATATCAAGATCACCGCCGCCATATTGTGTCGCCAGCCAATGACACAAACTTGCCGGAATAATTGGGGTAAATTGGGTTATTGGTCAAAATTGAATAATAGTGCAAAAATATTATTGTTTTCTATGTAAATCTAATGCATAGATGGTGATACTAAGCTTTCAACATAGACATCGGACACAAAATTAGCACCAACCATATCAATTCGAAACTGACGCAACTTCTTTCTCCCGTTATAAACAACAATATACGATCCATAAGCCACTGCTATATCTCCATTCTTCGTGACCCACAGATCACCACAACCCGAACTTTTAGTCGTCCAAACCCTAGTCCAAGACTCCACATCACCGTACTCGATCATAACCCAAACACTTGTACCTTTCTTACGCTCGGGACAAATCAAACCGAGGTAGCCTCCCAAAGATACCAATTTCGGTATATTACGCCCATAATTACTCATGTACTGTCGCGGACAAGGCACGATTTCAAATTTCTCGTCCGAAAAATTAAACGAAACTATATCCCACCAACCCCAACCACGACGACTGTCAGTGGCTAGCCAATGCAGCTTTCCGTTCACGAGCTTGCCGGCGAACCCTTTTCGAAGTTATCGATTTTCTTCCAATAATTACCCTTCAAACTATACATCTCCGTCTGAAAGGGCTTCGAATGCAGGTAAAAACAGACAACCTTGTAGTCATCGTTCGCCTCATCGTACGCGAACCCGTACATGAATTCTCTAACGGATGAATCGCATCTTCCGTCGAAATACACCGACGGAATATGCTTGGCATCCGTGGTTGTGGGGTTCCATAGGAAGAGATGGCCTGTTTCAGCGAACATGAGAACTAGACCGTTGCATGCGCCCAAGATTCGAAAGTCGAAGCACCACTTTGCGAGCGGACGGTCAATGAGAATTTGGGTTCTCGGATTTTTCTCGTATGTCTCTTCGTATAAATATCCGAGAGAACACGATCCGAGGTTGTAGTAGTTAGTACTCTTGTCGTGGGATTTTACGATGACCTTGTGATGGGTGAAACGCGGGTCGGCGCTTGAGTTCTTTAGGTGGCGCTTGACGAAATCTTTGTCGGTGATCATAGAAAGCCATGATTTCGAGACACACTTGAATCTCAAAAGGGATTTCACTGGCAAATTGTATAAGATTTGATCTATTATTTCCACAGGAATATGTTTTCTATTATTTCCCATTTATCTGGAAAGAATCTGTATTTGATTCTGAATGCACGAGTTCACTCACCTTAAAATAGATGGTATTTTAGTTATTATCTCTAAAGGAAAGGACTGGCTAATTTTTAGGAGAAAAATCAGAAAGAAAAGTTATTTCTTACTCGCAAGTGAAAGGACCAATTCTCACTTCTTTCGTGCGGCGGAGCCAGTACAGGATCAGAGGAGCTTGGCCCCCACAAGAATTCTGGAGTCACTATTTTTTATGTAAATATTTAGAAAAAATATTGTTTAATTGGGATAGAGGGGCTATGGCCCCCACAAGAATTCTCGAGTCACTATTTTTTATGTAAATATTTAGAAAAAATATTGTTTAATTGGGATTATATATCGGCACCCATCATACAAGTTTTAATACATTCGGCCCCGCAAATTTAAAATCCTGGCTCCGCCAGTGAGTGATGGTAAGACACAAAAAAACCATGAAAATGCTGCATTTTAAATGCATATGCTTCTACGTCTCGTTATTATCAAATCCCATGTATTTCTCTCCATCGAAACAAAGAAATTAAATAAGAATAAGGTGTTTGTCCCTCAAGTTTGCATCAATTTCACATTTGGTACTCCATGTTGGGAAAAAAACACATTGGGTCCCCCGGGTTTCAGGAATTCAACATTTTTAGTCATTTTTATCAAATTTTCCTATAGTACTAACATAATCAAGCGTGTGCCCATCGCTTTCTTAACGGCGGACTTGCAGTAAATTAATGGAAACGAAGAAGTTTCGCATACCCATGACGAGATTTCTAAGGCAAAAGCTAATCAACACGAGCTAAAGAGATAATCAATAAACACACCAAAAAATAAAACATAGAGTAAAATACAGTTTTTATATCTCAAGTTTGTACCGATTTTACATATGGTCTCATATTCACAAAAAGAACATTTGGTCCTTTATGTTTCAAAGATTCAACATTTTTAGTCTTTTCCATCAATTTCCCGTTAAAACTAACGGAATCAAGCTTATGCCTATCACTGCCTTAACTAACGTACTAACGATAAATTGACGAAAATGATCAAAAGTATTAAATTACTGGAACACGAGGAACCAAATGTATTTTTTGTGAACATAGAGGTCAAATGTGAAATTAGTGCAAACTTGAGGGATGAAAACTGTAATTTCCCTTAAACACATACTTCCAAACTACTCAACCATATCAAGTATGATATCACTTAAAAAAAAAGTTGAAACCAAGAGTACCGTGCAGCGTCCGGAAATTCAAAATACCGAAATTCAAAAAAATCTTACTACGTTACGAACTACGTTTTTTTCTTTATCACCAAAAGAGGAAAATCAAAAATCGAAAGGTAAACCGAACCAACGTTTGAGAAAGCACGCCTCCGGCCGGATAATACGTTGATCACAAGAAACCTTCTTCTTTATCACCAAATGGCGAAACTAAGCTTTGAACACTTACAACGGCCCTAAACAAATCGTCAATGGCAGCGGCCCGAGACTCGTGCAACTTGTTTTTTCCATTGCAAAGAGCTACACACGGTCCGAAAGTAACTAAGATATCTCCATTACTCTTCAAAAATAACGGCATTGCGCCTCTAACATACGTCTTCGGATCAGCAAAATCCGAAAGTGTCCAAATCTTAGTCCAAGATTCTCTCACGCCGTACTTTTTCATAACCCAAACATATGTATCCAACATAGGCGCGTAACTAACCAAACTAAGATACCCTCCCAAATCTCCCAACATCGTTTGATACGGAATCGAAGTCGAAAAATTCTCCGGTTTAGGCACGATTTTATATTTCTCCTCCGCCAAATCAATAGAAACAATATCAAGATCACCACCACCACCACCACCATATTCCACCCGCGCCGCCGCCGCCTCCGCCAGCCAATGCAGCTTCCCACTCACAAACTTGCCGGGATCATCCAACGGAACAAGACCCTTTTTGAAATTCTCGACTTTCTTCCAAGAAAGACTCTTGCAACTGTAGATTTGCGTCGTGTAGGATTTCGGATTAGTGACGTCATCAATGCACACAACCTTGTAGTCGTCGGTCGACTCGTCGTAACCCAACCCATATACAATATGATCCCCAAGATATCTCTCTTTAGGGTTAGAAGCCGGAATTTCATTCGACTTTGTAGTTGCAACGTTTAATAGAAATATCATACCTTCCGCATTCGAAGTGATGAGAGCTATCCCGTCACACGATCCCCATATTCGAAGGTGGCACCGGATACTTTCCCGCCGGGGAATGTGGGCGTCTATAACCGCGGTGGTGCCCTCGAGCAAATACGGAAGACTATACGAACGGGTTTGCTCGCCCTGTAAGTACCTGTGTTTGAATTTCATGGTGATCATATGATGGGTGCAGTTAGGGTTTGTGCTCGATTTCTTGAGGTGCTCTTTGATGAACTCTTTGCTGGAGATGGTTGAACGCCATTGTTTCGACACGCACTTGAATCTCAACAGGGATTTCACCGGTAGATTCGGTAATATCTGGTAGATTATTTCTTCCGGAAGATTCATGGTTTCTCTCTTGATTTCTTGTTAACCTAATAATAATGTAACCCTATTTGATTTTCTTGTTAGCCTAATAATATTGTAACCCTATTTGAACGTGACCTAAAAGAATATTCCAATATCTTGGAATGAGACGTGGCTCAATTAACTTATGGGTAAATTAGGACTCTAATTCGCCCTAATATACGATTCCATATATAACAAATTATTCCCTCTCAAGAAGTGAAACACTTATTTTGGAATACAAAATATTAAATTTAAATTGTTTTTGTACCATGAACAAATATCAAATTTAAATAAATATTTGGGCAAATAGTACTTAACCACCTGCAGATGACCTCCTTGTACTTGTAATATCAACACATAACCCTTTGTGGTTCAGGGGTAGCTTCCGTTAATTTTTCCAGATATAATATATTTTAATTTATGGTAAATAGCATTTTGCCATATGTATTTTGTCTGTTTTTGCACATTGCCACGTTAACAAAAGATATTTGTACGAATGCACTCAAACTCGTTATTTCGAGCCACTTAACCACTTAACCACTTACTTTCAGATTTTCAAGCGAATATTGGAATAGTATGGCACACACACAAGGCACATGGGCCTCGCGCATATGCTGAAATATTCCAATATTCGCATGAAAATTAGACGTAGATGGTAAAGTGGCTCGAAATAACAAGTTTGGGCGTGCCCGTGCAATTTATTTTTTTGTTGAGAAGACAATGTGCAAAAAGGGCAAAGTACAGATAGCGAAATGCTATTTACCCTTTAGTTTATGTTAAAGTCTACAAAAGAAAATCAAGAGCCCTGCGTTCAAGACCCCGTAAAACTTCTCGACCCCCAACCTAAATTTCGGGTTCCGCCCTGTTTGGATAGTTCGTTTTGCAACAAGGTTCAAATTCGAAACTCTATTTTGATAAAACAAAATTAAAGTTTAACTCCGCATGGAAATTGGCTGATCCATGTTTACTATCTGGTGTATTTCACCAGACATCCAATAGATTTTTATTGTGTGTACACACTCGGCATTCTTCGAGTAATTTTCAGAGTTAGTACCAGTTAATATTGTTCAACGGAGCACCAGTAAAAAAACTATACATTTAATTAGGACAAGGTAATTTATATTACACAAGGAGAAGCTCGCAAATTCATACAGTAAACAAGGTTAGATTAACTTCATGGACGACAACCAACAATTCATGCCTGTATGCAACGCACAAGTCTACTCCTTCACGAACAAAATTATAACCAAGAACTCATCAAAGGGCTAAATAAATTAAAAAAATAAAGTATCCCGATTCTTCAATAACAACGTGAACAAACATTAATGACAAGTAAAAAAAATAAAAAATAGTTTAGCTTAAATTATGAGAAACCCTAACCCCGGGAAAATAAGGCCTGATTACGAAAACCCCTCTGACCAGTGTTTGACCGTTTAGTGTGTCTTAGCCTCGTAGGCATCGAAATAACTTTGCCATTAATGTTAATCTACTACCGTGAGCTTCCTCTTCCGCTTCCTCTTCGGTTTCGGTTCCTCAATGGGGAAGTAGAAACTCTCGATATATGGAACCGGAGCCATCTCAAGGAGCAAAAGCTGTGTATCGCCTTCAATTGTTTCAAACTTCTTCTCAGAAGGGCTATAACTAACTAATATTCTATAATATACTTCAAACACGATCTTATTTTCGACAAAAAATAGTGGCCGCAAATATTCCAACATGTCAAATTGAACAGTCATCAGCTCCTTCCAAGAATTACTGTCCATGCCATTTTCCTTTGTCCAAATTTGAACCTTGGTTCCCGCGCAGAAATAGCCATACACGCACAAAGAGCTCCTCAAATTAACCAAGAAAATTCGTTCGCAATCCTCTAATTTTTCCGGCTTCTGCAACATCTTGAACTTGTCATCTCTCGGATCGTAATAAATTATTTTTCTACGCTTCCAAACCCAATAGCTCTCACCGTCAACACACACACCGGCCGATCTACTATCCACTAAACCTTCACCAGAGCCTTCAATTTCGTATTCTTCTTTCATCGTTATCCAGGATTGTTTCTTACAAGAATAAACGGAGTAGTAGTACCAATCCGCAACAACAACCTTGAAATCGTCCGTGTTTGGATCACGACAAAGCCCAAAAGCCGCCGCACTGCAGCGATACCGATGCCAAAGCTTTTCGGCTGTTCGAGTGGATGGATTCCACAACACAAGTCTATGGCGTGTACCGCAGGTTAAGAGTATCATCCCTTCACAAAAGCATAATACCGACTCACAACCAAAGGGGGCTTCAATTTCTACAGGTAGGGTTTGGAATTTTTTATCTTCCAATTTAACCATGGAAAATTGGAAAGGAGAAGTCTCGTACGTAAGACATAGAACAAGGTTCGTCGAGTTCGAATACTTTGATCGACGGATATGATTTTGGACGAATACCGGATCTGTGATCATAGTATTCCATGACTTGGAAACTGATTTGAATCGAAGAAGAGATTTAACTGATAGCTTCGATAGAATAATTTCTATGATTTCCGGTGGAAGATCTGATTTATCATCCGCCATGGTTTCAGAGTTTGTAGGCGGCGTGGTTATTGATTCTGCGAGAGAGTTGTATGGAGCTAATTAGAATATTATTTTTCCTTTATCTTTAAAAAGAGAGATTAAATTTTGAGCGGATCAACTGATATAATTTCACTAATTTTTTGACACGTGGCAATCTTAAGTCTAACTCTTAATAAATCAACGTTGTAGAGGGGTTATGGATTTTTATTTAAATTATCCACGTGTGAATCATTCTATGACATTCGATTTTCCTATTAAAATAGACCAGTCTAAATTTTCCAAAAATAATAAGCTTTTCAAAATATTGTTCCAAAAATAATAAGGGTAAATTACACCTACACCCCTAAGTTATACTAAAAAAAATTGATGGTCGCTGGAGTATTGGTAATTACAATCACCCCTGAAATATTGTTAAAAATCCTAACGAAATAATGCATTGGATAAGTTATAATTTCAGGCTGTGGTGGAGACATCATAGAGCTAGGTGTTGACATGGCATCTAACATTTTTCTAATTCTTATTATTGTATATAAGATTTATAAATTTCCGGTGTTGACATGGCATCTAACATTTTTCTAATTCTTATTATTTTATATAAGATTTATAAATTTCCGTCTATAGTAGCATTAACCCCGCCGAAAACTAATATAATGCATATCCATCCCCAAAACATGAAATCTTGTGCTTGTAATATCAGCACATAACCCCTTGTGATTTAGAGTGCTTCCGTTAGTTTTTTTAAATATAATATATTATAATTGATTATAACTAACATTTTGCCATCTGTATTTTGCCTTTTTTTTTCACATTGCCACCTTAACAAAAGAAATTTGCACGAGCGCGCTCAAACTTGTTATTTCTAGCCACTGAATCTCTTAAATATTCTGGCGTACACACAAGGCACATGTGCTGAAATATTTCAATATTCGCCTGAAAATTAGACATAGATGGTTAAGTGGATCGAAATAACAAGTAATTTCCAGAGTTAGTACCAGTTAATATTGTTCAACATATATTTAGGACAAGGGTAATTCTATATTAAATCAGGAGAAGCTCGCAATTCATACAGTAAATTAAACAAGATCAGATTAACTTCCTGCACGACAACCAACAATTCATGCCTGAAAGGGCTCAATAAATAAAAAAATATATATCCCCTCTTTTCGAAAAGAGAATCGACTTGTTATGCGTGGATAAAAGAATCTTCGACACTGAACTAGATCCTATACGAAGAGACGAAAAAAAATAGAGACTGACTATATATCTATCGAACGCTTCCGTTTCCACTTCCTCTTCGGTTTCGGTTTCTCAATGGGGAAGTACATACTCTCCATATATGGAACCGGAACCACTCCACCGCGAAAAAGTAGTTTGTAATCTTCACTTTCTTCAAACCTCTTCTCACAAGGGTTGTAAATTATTAATTCATCGTCAGTTACTCGGAATACAATCTTATTTCCCACAGAACATACCTGAAACAACGACGAATTCGACATATTATATTCAACAGTTATCAATTCCTTCCAGGAATTATTGTCTATGCCATTTTCCTTCGTCCAAATCCGAAACTTGAATTTGCCAAAGAGATTGCAATACAAACACAAAGAACCCCTGAAATTAACCAAGTAAACAATTTTGCTCTCCCCTAAATTTTCCGGCTTACCCAAAATCTTGAACTTGTCGTCTCTCGGATCGTAATACACTATTTTGGTAACATACATGTCACTCCAAAACCAATAGGTAGCCCCGTCAACACAGACTCCTTTCGGTATATTATTCTTCATTGGATTTAGACCTAAACCGGTGTATTCAACTTCGTATTCCCTTTTCATCGCTATCCAGGATTTGTTCTTACAAGAATAAACCGAGTAGTCGTACCAATCCGCAACAACAACCTTGAAATCGTCAGTGTTTGGATCTCGGCAAAGCCCGAAAGCCGCCTTCCTGCAGCAATTCCGATGCCAAAGCTTTTCGGCTGTTCGAGTGGACGGATTCCACAACACAAATTTCATGCATGCACGGTTGGTTAAGAGTAGGATGCCATCACAAAAGCATAATACCAACCCACACCCAAAGGGGGCTTCTATTACTACTGGTAGGGTTTGGAATTTTTCGTCATCGTCGAATTCAACCACGGAAAACCGGATTGGAGAACTCGACCTCACACGACTTAGAAAAAGATTCTGCGAGTTCGATTCCTTAGATTTTTGGATATGATTTTGGACGAATACAGGATCTGTGATTAGAGTATTCCATGACTTGGAAACTGATTTGAATCGAAGAAGAGATTTAACTGATAGTTTCGATAAAATAATTTCTATGATTTCCGGTGGAAGATGTGATTTATTATCAGCCATGGTTTTGAAGTCTGTTGGCGGCGTGGATATATTTGCAGCATGTTTGTGCATATATACAATTCCGTGAGTTACCGGTTCTGCAACAGAGTTTGTATGGTATTTTGCTTTTTCCTTTTCTTTTGAAAATATGGTAATTTATAATATTTATAAGAAAAAAAAAATCTCAATTTTCCATAATTACATCGTCCCTTGCAATTTGTAGATTTCTTATATTAGGGTGGTAGGTGTAAAAAATTTATAAACTGTAGAGGTTGGATTTAGTTTCACTAAAAGAATGGATTTTTTTTTTCGTAATAACACTTTATGTTAGAAAGGTGGTTGTAATTTACCCTTGAAAATATAGTTCCGAAAAAAAAATAGAATATACAACCAATTCCAAAGTCTGATATTTTGTACATTTTTTCTTATTCATGTAAAGTCTAAAAAAAAAGGATAAATATCATTTAATTTCCTGTGGTTAAAAGCTTTTCTAGATGACCCATTTTGCTTATAATATCAACAAATAACCTCCTTGTAGTTTCGTTAGTTTTTCCGTCAAAATTAATCGCGTGTGTCAAAATTCAAGGGGTCATCTGCAAAAAAAAGAAAAGGAAAATGAAAGCACAAAGGGGTCATCTGCAAAAAAAAGGGAAAATCAAAGCACAAGGGGGTCATCTGCAAAAAAAAAGGAAAAATGAAAGCACAAGGGGGTTATCTGCAAAAAAATTACGGCAGCTAAGTTTGATGGAAAAACTAACGAAATCTATCTCCATCAACCACAAGGGAGTTATGTGTTGATATTACAAACACAATGGAGTAAAAGAAAACACGATCCTCTCCGCTCGCTATCCGCAGGTATCCGCTCCGTTTAAAACCCGCTGCCGAAACTATTAAGGTTTGATAATGATTTTGGTAAAAGAAAAGCAAACCGTCATGGTTTTGGTAGGGTTATGATTTTACCTCTACGGTCATGGGTACCCGATCATTTAATATATATATATATATATATATATATATATATATATATATATATATATATATATATATATATATGCAAAATCTTAAATAAAATATTA
The DNA here is from genome assembly GCF_056151865.1 of Erythranthe guttata. Lineage (NCBI taxonomy): Eukaryota > Viridiplantae > Streptophyta > Magnoliopsida > Lamiales > Phrymaceae > Erythranthe > Erythranthe guttata. Next base: position 1,741,702 of record NC_142546.1, on the reverse strand, counting down.
AATAATTTAGGAATGATATATTTGTATAATTTATTTATTTTTCTTTTCTTTTTTTCTTCCTCTTTTTTTAGAGTTGCTTAAACGTTATTGGATTTGAAGTCAGGTTTTGGTATGCTTTTGATTTGAGTTATATTAAATGGTAATGGTTCTGATATTACACTTTTTCGAGGGTACCCTCCGTTGCCATCCCTACCGCAAGCTCAATGTGCCAAGCACTCGCCGTTTGTGCGAGTGGGCATCTGATTTTGGACCAAAAAGACCCAAATACAACAAATTTATCCAGGATTTTTCACAAGCCCAAAGTGAAGTTTTTAGAATTTTCAGTTAAATCCCTAATAATATCAGAAAAACCTCTCTCCAAATTGCATAGTACTAAATTGCGATTTTCATAACTTCTTAAAACCTAATCATCTTTTTTCTCCCTCTTTTTCTTTAGCAACAATAAATTAGAAAAAAATGAACGGTTGGAGCAAGTGAAGTCTGTATGAATTGATCCAGGTTTGAATTCTCTTGTCAATGGTCGCTAGTTCGATCTTGTCATACATAGTTAGCCTAGTGTGGTTTACATCTCTCGTATGATTTGCAAGCTATTATACGAGAGTGTTGGCTTATCCAGTGCACCTAAAAGGTAGTCTGCGGGTTCCTTCATTGCTAACAAATGAAGGAATGGGTTTTATAATTTTTGTTTCTTTTCTCCGTTGCGATTTAAGAAAGCAGCCGGCCGTCCTTCGGTTTCTCCAACTGGTTTTTGCAAGAAAAAGTCACCGCTGAGAAGATGGCTTTTTTGGAAGCATGAATGACTGAATTAAAAATTATAAAATTTTCACTTCAGTACTGAAACTTTTGGGGTGAATCCGTAATTTTAGAAATTTACAATTTAAAGGGTATTTAAATCTTTTAGGTCAAAAAACGCACCGCCACTCGTATATATGGCGAGTAGCGCACGGTAAACTGTCAGGGACCTCTTTTAACTTTGACTAAAACTTCTCGACCCCCAACCTAATTTTTTTGGTTCCACCCTCCTTGGATAGTTCGTTTAGCAACAAGGTTCCAATTCTAAACTCTATTTTGATAAAACAAAATTAAAGTTAACTCCCCATGAAAATTGGCTGATCCATGTTTAATATCAGGTGTACACACTCGGTATTCTTCGAGTAATTTTCAGAGTTAGTACCAGTTAATATTGTTCAACGGAGCACAGTAAAAAACTATACATTTTGGACAAGGTAGTTTGTATAAGGAGAAGCTCACAATTCATACGGTAAACAAGATTAGATTAACTTACTGGACGACAACCAACACAGGCGGTTAAGTTTGCCAGAAAAACTAACGGAAGCTACCCCATCAACCACAACGTAAACAGACATTAATGAAAAGTAAATAAAAATAAAAAGTTTTAGTTTAAATTACAAGAACACCAGAAATAAGGCCTGATTACGAAAATCCCCATGTTTGCGTGATAACAAAAATCCCCTTTGACCATTTAAATTCGCAGAAAATTTGTGTTTTTCTTTTTTTCAGTGTGACTTAGCCTCTTAGGCGTCAAAATAATTTTGACATTAATGCTGATCTAATACCGAAAGCTTCCTCTTCCGCTTCCTCTTTGGTTTCGGTTTTTCAATGGGGAAATATAAACTCTCTATATATGGAACCGGAACCATACCATTGAGCAAAAGCCGTGTATCGTCTTCAAATTCTTCAAACCTCTTCTCAGAAGGGCTATAAATAACTAATCTTTTAAAATCTACTCGAAACACGATCTTATTTTCGACAAAAAAATATAGTGGCTGCAAGTATAGAAACTTGTCACATTGAACCGTCATCAACTCCTTCCAAGAATTACTGTCTATGCCATTTTCCTTTGTCCAAAATTGAACCTTGTCTGCGGCATAGAAATAGCAATACACGCACAAAGAGCTCCTCAAATTAGCCAAGTAAATTTGTTCGCAATCCTCTAGTTTTTCCGGCTTCTGCAACATCTTGAACTTGTCATCTCTCGGATCGTAATAAGTTATTTTTCTATTATTCCAAACCCAATAGCTCGCCCCGTCAACACACACAACGGCCCGTCTACTATCCACTAAACCTTCACCATAGCCTTCAATTTCGTATTCTTCTTTCATCGTTATCCAGGATTTGTTCTTACAAGAATAAACGGAGTAGTAGTCCCAATCCGCAACAACAACCTTGAAATCGGGCGTGTACCGCAGGTTAAGAGTATCATCCCTTCACAAAAGCATAATACCATCCAACAGCTAAAGGGGGCTTCAATTTCTACAGGTAGGGTTTGGAATTTTTTATCTTCCAATTTAACCACCGAAAATTGGATAGGAGAAGTCTGGCTCGCACGACATAGAATAAGGTTATGCGAATTCGATTCCGTAGATTTTTTGACATGATTTTGGACGAATACAGGATCTGTGATCATAGTATTCCATGACTTTGAAACTGATTTGAATCGAAGAAGAGATTTAACTGATAGTTTCGACAGAATAATTTCTATGATTTCCGGTGGAAGATCTGATTTATCATCCGCCATGGTTTCAGAGTTTGTAGACGGCGTGAATTTATATATATATACACACGTACAATTCCAGGGTTATTTATTGATTCTGCAGGAGAGTTGTATGGAATTTGGCTTGTGTATTTAAGGGAAAATTACATTTTTCGTCCTCATACTTTACTCACTTTTTCAAAACTGTCCCTAAACATTTTGGAGTTACAATAGTAGTCCTTAATCATGCCATTTTTTGACAGAATTGGTCCGCCGTTAATTTTTGCCGTTAAGTTGGATGGAAAATGGCATGTGCCTCTCACATGCCTTCAATTTACAACACTACATGAAAATGGACTTTCAACAACACGCATTGCGTCTTGTTAAAACATATTTTTTATAATTATTATTTTTAATTAAAATTTAATATAAAATCGAAATCACGTAAATTCCAAAAAAATCAACTCATTTCGGAAATATTATTTAAAACATCAAAATATAGTTTAAAAATTTAAAATATTGTTCCAAAATCGGCATTTTTGGAATTCAATTAAAATATATCGTTTCAAACCAAAATAAAAAAACCCCATAGGAATTGGGAAATTAGAAATCTCCATTCCAATTTTCACCTCTAGACAATTCCAAAAATCTCAATTGTGAGACAATATGTCGAGTTTTAAATCATTCAATAAGGGTGAAAATTGGAAAGGATTTTTCTTATGCCGCCTAGTTTGATCGAATTTTTATTTTATTTTAAAATAATATTTTCATTCAATTTCCAAAAATTCCGATTTTAAAACACAATAATATTTTTTTAAACAATATTTCTGAATTTATTTTGAAAAAAAATATCGAGTTTTAGATTATTAAATAAGGGTGAAAATTGGAACGGAGTTTTCTTACTCCGCCTATTACGATCATATTTTTATTTTATTTAAAACAATAATTTTCATTTGGATTCAAGAAATTCCGGTTTTAAAACATTATATTATTATTTTAGACAATGCTTCTAAAAATATTTTGAAACAATTTATCGAGTTTTACATTATGAAATTAGGGTGAAGATTGAAATGGAGGTTTCTTATCCCACCTATGCGGATCGAATTTTTATTTTATTTTGAAACAATGTTTTCATTTGAATTCCGAAAATCTTGATTTTGAAAGCAATATTTCATTTTTTAAAACAATGTTTCAATTGTTTAAAGAATATTTCTCAAAATAATTTAAAACAATATATATCGATTTTGTTTTTTTGGAATTTATATAATTTCGAATTTCAATCAAGTTTTAATTATGAAAATTATGTTTTAACAAGACGCAATGCGTGTTGTTGAAAGTCCATTTTCATGTAGTGTTTTAAATTGAAGGCATGTGAGAGGCACATGCCATTTTCCATCCAACTTAAGGGCAAAAATTAACGGCGGACCAATTCTGTCAAAAAATGGCATGATTAAAGACTACTATTGTAACTCCAAAATATTTGGGGACAACTTTGAAAAAGTGGGTAAAGTATGAGGACGAAAAATGTAATTTTCCCTGTATTTAATTAGAAGATTATTTTTCCTCTATCTTTCCAAATATTGTTCCAAAAATAATAAGGGTAAATTACACCAATATCCCTAAGTTATGCTAAAATAAATTTTCGTCTAAGTGTATGTCGATCGGTCCTCAGGACATAAAATCTTGGCTCCGATAATTGTTTCAAAAGTATAGCTGTAATTACACATGGACTTTAAAATTATTTTAGCATATCTCAGAGGTGTACGTGTAATTTACCAAACTAGTAATTCACCCGTGCGATACACGGGATCAATTTAAAAAAAATATATATTTTGGATAAAATAAAACGAACGAAAACTTTGAACAGTTGACATACATGTAAATAATACCAAAAAAAAAATGTTTTATTGCATCAAAATATTCATTTGTTTGTGATTTACCTTCATATTCGCTGAAAATCTTTTGTGCACACAACATTGCTCGTAATTTTAGTTATATCTCCCGAATCTGAGTTGATAAATATCTTTATCTCAAATCTACTTTTAACTCTGGACATTGCGGTGTACAATTGCCTATCCACCTTAATATTAACACTAATATTACACTAACAACAACTACTACTACTAATACTAAAACCAACATTGATAATACTAATACCAATACTAATATTAATACTAAAACCAACACTAATAATAGTAATATTAATATTAATCCACCCGCAAGGGTGGCCTAGCGGTTGGAGCAAGAGAGCTTGTGTCAATTGACCCAAGTTCGAATCCCCTTGCCAACGGTCGCTAGGTCGAGCTTGTCACACATGGTTAGCCTAGTGTGGTTTACATCTCTCGTATGGTTTGCAAGCTATTATACGAGAGTGTAGGTTTACCCAGTGCACCTATATGGTTGGCTGCGGGTTCCTCCATCACCAAAAAAAAAAAAAATATTAATATTAATCCTAATATTAATACGAGCCAATACTAATAACAAAACTAATACTAATACTAATACTAATGCTAATGTTAATACTAATACGCCAATACTAATAACAAAACTAATATTAATACTAATACTAATGTTAATATTAATACTAATACTAATACTAATACTAATGCTAATGTTAATGCTGACTTGCGTAGATTGTACAAGCTCGCTCCCTTGTAGACAACATGGGGAGTTAATGTGAGGGGGAGTACCCTATAGGTACTTAGTATCCAGAAGATACCCTGATGCCCTATTGTACTCTTTTTCCTTCGTGCGATGTTTATTTTTCCCAAAGGGTTTTCGTTAACCGCCAAGGTTTTAACGAGGCAACATATGTTGATTGAAAAGATTGTGTGTTGTACTCTTTTTCCTAACCGATGTTGTTTTTTTCCCATTGGGTTTTATTACTCGGAAGGTTTTAATGAGGCAACATGAAAAGCACAATAGTGGTTCGATAGGAATCCCCAAGGGGGAGTGTTGTAAATAATATATAATGTGGTTATTCCTATCTTAAGCCACTCGGAGTTTATAACTCCCCACTACGCCACTATAGATTCTTAACTTACCCATTATCCCATAACTCCTCCATCCATGATCTATGTAGGGTATAACTTCCGTGTAACTCTCGTAACTTCCGGTGGTTTGCACCTATATAGATGAGAATCTCAATGATCCACAATTTTCTCTCTACGGATTGTTGTTTTTGCTTTCTCTCTTTGTCTTGTTATTTATATTCTTATGTATTTCCACAAACACAAACCAAAGAGCTAGATAAATAAGCCATTTTACAACAATTAATAAGAAATAAAATATTTAATGAGTATAGTAAATTAAAAGAAAAATGGGTTTAATACGTAAAACCATTAAAACACAGAAAAATAGTATTTTTTAAGTATTAAAATTAATAAAAAAACTAATAAAATAATTAAAAATTAAAAAACCCGGGTTGACCCCGGTTGAACCGGTCCAACCGTGACCCAAATGCCTAGCCGGTTTTGTGTTCGGTTCGGTTATGATAACGTTGCATTGAAGTTTGAAGGAAAAACTAACGAAAACTACCCGTCAACCACGAGGGAGTAATGTGCTGATATTAGAAGTATAAGAGGTCATCTGCAAAATCTTGTAATAACCAAAGGTAGTAGGATGCCATCACAAAAGCATAATACCGACCATAGCCAAAGAGGGCTTCTATTACTATTTCTAGGGCTTAAAATTTTGTACAAAGCATATCAAGTGTTTGCTTGATACTATAAACTGCCAACTAACTGTGTACTGATTAGAAGTAAGAAGCATATATGAATTTATAACACATACTTTTTATATACAAGAACTGAAACAGCTAAATAAATTGCTGCAGGAGAAACCAAATAAATCCCACGTCTTCGAAACAAGAATAGACTGTAATTTCACTGTCTAACATGAGGGAGGGGTCTCTAATTTCACTATCTAACAGGGGTCCAAGTGAAATTAACCCCATCACATGAATGGCAAAAATAAATACAAGGGAAAATTGCACATCACCTCCTATAAATTTTTTATTTTCGCACTTTACGCCCTCAAAATTTTTAAAAGTGAATGCCCCCTACAAAATGTTATTCTTGTTGCAGGTTCCCCCGATAGCAAAATTCCAAGCGATTATTCACTGGAACTCAGTATTTTTATTACACGTTGCTCCTTTAAATGTTATTTTTGTTGCACGTTGCTCCTCCTTGAAACACTATTTTTTTGCACGTTGCCCCTTTAAGTTTTTATTTTTATTGCACAATGCCCTCCAAAATTGGCTTCCGGGGCAAAGTGAAACCAAAATGGTATTTCAAAGGGGAGTATCCCTTTTAGAATTTTTAGGGTGAAAAGTGCAAAAATGGAAAATTTATAGGGAGTGAAGTGCAATTTTTCCTAAATACAACAAAATAAATATCATTGGAATATCTCTGACACTGAACTAGATCATGTATGAAGAACATAAAACATAACTCACTCAGTGTGACACTAAACTATGAAATGCTAAATAATACTCTATTGCAAACACTTTCGCTTCGTCGTGGGCTTCGATTTCTCAATGGGGAAGTACAAACTCTCCACATATTGAATCGGAACCGCTGCAACGTCCAAAAGCTGTGAGTCCTTATCAAATTCTTCAAACCTCTTCTCGCAAGGGTTGTAGATTACTAATTTCTCACAATCTTTTCGGAATACGATCTTATTTTGGATAAAACATAGTGGCTGCAACACCGAATACATCGACACCCTGTCATATTTAACACTTATCAACTCCTTCCAAGAATTATTATCAATGCCATTTTCCTTTTCCCAAATCCGGATCGTGTTCTTGTCCAAGCCACGGAAATCGCAATACACGCACAAAGAGCCCCTCAAATTAACCAAGAAAATAAATCGTGTATCGTCTGTGTTTTCCGGCGTATCCATCATCTTCAACTTGTCATCTCTCGGATCATAATACATTATTCGAGTAACGTATTCGAAACTCCAAACCCAATAGCTAGCCCCATTAACACAGACTCCTCTCGGATGGCTGTCCTTTAGACCTAAACCGGCGTTTTCAATTTCGTATTCTTTTGTCATCGTTATCCAGGATTTGTTCGTACAAGAATAAACTGAGTAGTAGTACGGAGCCACGACAACAACCTTAAAATCGCCGGTGTTTGGATCACGACAAAGCCCAAAAGCTGCATACCTACAGCTTTTTTGATGCCAAAGCTTTTCCGCTGTTCGAGTTGATGGATTCCACAATACAAGTCTCTGGTGTGTACTGTCGATTAAGAGTAGTATGTCATCACAAAAGCATAACACCGATATACATCCAAAGGGAGCTTCTGTTACTACCGGTAGGGTTTGAAATTTATTATCTTCCAATTTAAACGCGGAAAACCGGATAGAAGAACTCGTAATCGAACAACTTAGAAAAAGCTTATGCGAGTTCAATTCCTTAGATTTTTGGATTTGATTTTGGACGAATACGGGATCGGAGATCATAGTACTCCATGACTTTGAAACTGATTTGAATCGAAGAAGAGATTTAACTGATAGTTTCGATAGGATAATTTCTATGATTTCCGGTGGGAGATCTGATTTATCATCAGCCATGGTTTTGGAGTTTGTTGGCGACTTCGATTTGCAGCAGGTTTGTGCATATATATATAGAGAGAGAGATAGATAGTTTTATACGTTGTATGGAATTTGGGTTTCTCTAACTAATTAGAAGATTAAGTTTCCTTGTCTTTTAAAATTTGGTTAAACTATTATAAACAAAATTAATTAGAAGATTCTGGTCTAAGAATTTCTTTTTTATTGCAAACTACACTAGAGACGTAAACTATACTAGGTTAAGTATGTGTGACAAGCTCAAGAGATTCGAATCTGTGTCAATTGACACAAGCTCACTTATTTCAACCTCTAGACAATCACCTGCGGGACAGGGACAGGGTCTGAGAACCCTTTTTTGTTAAGGAAAATCATCGCCAAAACTTCGATATATTCAATTTATTATAGCATAACTTAGGGGTGTAGGTGTAATCTTCTAATTAGCTACAGAAGCCAAATTCCATACAACTCTCTCGCAGAATCACTAACCCTGGAATTGTACGTGTATATATATATATATATATGCACACACATGGTGCAAATACACGCCGCCTACAAACTCTGAAACCATGGCTGATGATAAATCACATCTTCCACCGGAAATCATAGAAATTATTCTGTCGAAATTATCATCAGTTAAATCTCTTTTTCGATTCAAATCAGTTTCAAAGTCATGGAATACTATGATCACAGATCCTGTATTCGTCGAAAATCATATCCGTCAATCAAAGTATTCGAACTCGCAGAACCTTCTTCTATGTCGTACGAGCCAGACTTCTCCTTTCCAATTTTCGGTGGTTAAATTGGAAGATAAAAAATTCCAAACCCTACCTGTAGCAATTGAAGCCCCCTTTGGTTGTGTGTCGGTATTATGCTTTTGTGAAGGGATGATACTCTTAACCTGCGGCACACGCCACAGACTTGTGTTGTGGAATCCATCCACTCGAACAGCCGAAAAGCTTTGGCATCGGAAGCGCTGTTCGCTTGCGGCTTTTGGGCTTTGTCGTGATCCAAACACGGACGATTTCAAGGTTTTTGTTGCAGATTGGGACTACTACTCCGTTTATTCTTGTAAGAACAAATCCTGGATAATGATGAAAAAAGAATACGAAATTGAACGTATTGGTTTAGGTTTCATGGATAGTAGACCGGCCGGTGTGTGTGTTGATGGTGCGAGCTATTGGGTTTGGAATAATAGAAAAATAATTTATTACGATCCGAGAGATGACAAGTTCAAGATATTGCAGAAGCCGGAAAAATTAGAGGATTGCGAACGAATTTACTTGGCTAATTTGAGGAGCTCTTTGTGTGTGTATGGCTATTTCTGTGCCGCAACCAAGGTTCAAATTTGGACGAAAGAAAATGGCATAGACAGTAATTCTTGGAAGGAGTTGATGACGGTTCAATGTGACAAGTTTCTATACTTGCAGCCACTATATTTTTTTGTCGAAAATAAGATCGTGTTTCGAGTAGATTTTAAAAGATTAGTTATTTATAGCCCTTCTGAGAAGAGGTTTGAAGAATTTGAAGATGATACACGGCTTCTGTGCATTGGTATGGTTCCGGTTCCATATATCGAGAGTTTCTATTTCCCCATTGAGAAATCGAAACCGAAGAGGAAGTGGAAGAGGAACCGTAGATCAACATTAATGTCAAAGTTATTTCGATGCCTAAGAGGCTAAGACATACTGACAAACGAAAAAAAACGCATTTTCTGCGAATTTAAACGGCCAAACACTGGGCAGCTGGTCAGAGGGGATTTTCGTAATCAGGCCTTATTTCAGGGGTTCTCGTAATTTAAAGGTAAACTTTTTGTTTTTTTTTTTTTTATATGTTTGTTCACGTTTGTTGTTATTGAAGAATAGGGATATTTTTATTTTTTTAATTTATTTACCTCTCTGATGAGTTCTTGGTTGTGCGTTGCTAATCTAATCTTGTTTACTGTATGAATTGCGAGCTTCTCCTTGTGTAATATATAAACTACCTTGTCCTAAATGTATAGTTTTTTTTTACTGGTGCTCCGTCGAACAATATAAAATTCAGGTTTTGTTTTGCAAACATCACCCCTATGAAATCTCTAATTGCTCAAAACACCAGTGTGTCAAAAAAAATTTAGCAAAGACCCATTTGAAAATTAGTCAAGGTTAAAAAGGCCCTTGACAGCTTATCGTAACAAGACCTTCGCTTGTTGACAACTTTTTGATGAGCAGATATTTCGCTCAATTACGATCCATACTAAAAAATGTTCTTCGTTCGATGCCTCAACTGCCTTCTCCCACATATCTCTTTCCTTCGCTCTAGACCCACCCCCTTCCGTAGAACAACCCAGTCGATCCCTTAGTGGAGGGAAACCAAGGAGCCTTTGCATATCCCAAAAATGGTGCGTTATTTATGAAATTTCTAATTTAAAGGGTATTCCAGTCTTTTCACGTCGAAAGATCAACCCCCGGTCGCGTTTGTGGGGAGTGTATTGCACACGGTCAACTCACAGGGACCTTTAGAGACTTTTGTGATAATTGGAGATTACACAGGGTGATTAGTGCTAAAATCTTTTTTAGCATGTTCTACTGTATTGAACAGTAACCAAACGGCTAAATTATTAAAAAAAAAAAAAAAAAACATTCCACCTCGAAAACCAAAACAAAATCGACTTGTTACGACCTGATTAAGCAACATAATAATAAGCAAAACAAACATGAATGAAAACTGATAAGTAACTACTACGACCAAAACATTAAACTACGCAAAAACGTGTGCATAGACATATTTACACAAATCAACAACTTTGCCTATGTCTGATTGTTGAATGACCATCTCAACAAAAAGGTTAAGTTGTTAGTGAAATATATTATTTAATATTAATACCGATCATAACTTCAATTGTCACTTCTCCCTTAGATTTTTTTTTCTTCATAAACAACAATCAAATGGCTGCATTACGATACGGCGAATTCAAATAAAAAATATCGAAAACATACTAATTGTTAAGCAAAAACATAGACTATGAGATGTACTTTTTGCGAACTAATAATTAATTCTATTCGTTGAGCCTTGATCATTTTTCGCTTCGTGCTCCTCTTCGGTTCGGGTTTCTCGATGGGGAAGAACAAAGTCTCTATATAAGGAACCAATCCATATCCAAAATCCTGTGTATCTTCAAATTCTTCAAACCTCTTCTCATTAGGGCAATAAACTACTAATCCATAACCTTCCATTCCCTTTACTCGAATCACAATCTTATTTCCGACGAAACATAGCGGCTCAAACAACAAAATGACATCTCCACATTCTCAACAGTTATCAACTCCTTCCAAGAATTGTCCGCAATGAGATTTCCCTTTGTCCAAATTCGAACCGATTTCTTGTCTCTACCACTGCAATTAAGACACAATCGCCCCCTCAAATCAACCAAGTTAATCCATTCGGTGTCCACTACATTCTCCGGCTTCTGCAAGAATCTGATATGAGTGATGATGTCATCCCTCGGATCGAAGTAGATTATTTTTGTAACATCCAAGGTACTCCGAACCCAATAGCTAGCTCCATTAACGCACACTCCCGGTGCACCTCTTGTTCGACAACGGCTAATGGATTGATCGTATTTAATCCGTTTCTTCATGAGTTATTCTTACAAGAATATACCGCGTAGGATTTCCCATCAAGAATCGCAACCTTAAATCATTTGTGATTGGATCATGAATCATGATAAAGCCCGTATCTCGAACTAATCGTGTCGCATTCACCGGGGAGCCGAAGGGCTTTCTCTTCTCCAGTCGACGGATTCCACAATGCAAAATTCATTTGAGTAGCAATCCATCACAGAATCATAATACCATTTCTAGTAATTTTACAATTTGGAGTTTTCGACCTTGTAACCCCAGTTTCCCGAGTTATTAACCTTTTCAATGAACATCTTAACTTCAAAGTTTGAAGGAATACAGTCAGCTATGCTAAGAACATCAACATCAGTTTCGATTGGCCTAAAACAGTTGTCATGTTTTAGCCAAATTTTGAAACTTCCCTTCTCAGTGTACCCTAAAGCATTTGGAAAATCCTACATATCAAATATACGAAATTGGTCAATATCCACAAAATCAAAACATTCTACTTGCCCTCCTATATATATTCTAGTTGGTTCATGCCTCATAATTCCACCATAAAAAAGATTTATGCTAAAACATGTGTGTTCACCCATTTCAGCTAAGTTTATTATTTGGGTGTTTGAGGAAGAAACAAATCAAAACAAAAAAACAAAAAAAAAGTAAAAATGACAAAACAAAATTAGACAAAACAAAAATCACATTTTCACACAATTTAACAACATAGCTACAAAGTTAAGGATACTTACGGTAGTTTGGAGTCCACTGAAAGCCGGATTCACTCCTTCTTGACATTTTTTTCTCCATAAATCACCCAAAGCAGCGCAGTGTCTGAGAAGGGAAAAACTCTTTAAATGTGAAAATGTTTGGATTTTTTTATGGGTTTATGACTTCGAGTTTGGTATGGATTCGAGCAAGAATGCAGATTGGATTGAAAATTTGGGAGTGGGTTGAGGAGATTGAAATTGTGAAATATGGGAAACTTAGGGTTTATGAGAATGAAACGTGAACTGTGAATTGGTAATTTGGGAGAGTGAGTTAGAGGAATTAGTATATTCGTGTGTCAGGTCAACATTTAATATTCAATATATTATTCCACGACACATTTAACGGCCACATAGAGTAATCAAAAGTGACAAGTTAAAGAACATATTTCGTGTGAATTGAAATATTTGAAGACATAAATTATTTTAGTGGTAAAGTTTAGGGACATAAACTGTAGTTTTCCTATATTAACTGCGTACTATTCTAAAAATATCCAACAAAATTAGTTGGGTATTTTTGTAAGGAAATCATCGCCAAACTTCCACTTCTGACCATGTAAGTATTTTTCATCATAATTAATGATTGAAGATAATTATCTTACAAATATTGGATACATTTTTAAATCCAAAAAAAAAAAGAGAGAGAGAGATATATGGAAATAGAGACTATCTATATATCAAGCAACAAGGATATATTGGCTTGCGCGGTAAAGTGCAACCAAAATAGTATTTCAAAAGGGGAGTATCCGATCCCTTTTTTGAATTTTTTGGGTGAAAAGTGCAAAAAACGGAAAATGACATTGAACTAGATAATGTATGAAGAGAATAAAACATAATAAATTAAGTGCTAAATAATACTCTATTGCAAACACTTCCGCTTCCTATTCGGCTTCGATTTCGATTTTTCAATAGGGAAGTACAAAGTCTCCATATATTTAACCGGAGGCATAGCAATTTCCCAAACCGGCGTGTCCTTTTCAAAAGCTTCAAAACTCTTCTCGCAAGGGTTGTAGATTACTAATCTATCACAATCTTTTCTGAATACAATCTTATTTTCGATAAAACATAGTGGCTCCAACTCCGAAAAAATCGACACATAGTCATATTCAACCGTTACCAACTCCTTCCAAGAACTATTATCTATGCCGTTTTCCTTTTCCCAAATCCGAACCGTGCTCTTCTCTACGCCTTCGAAATAGCAATACAGGCACAAAGAGTCCCTCAAATTAACCAAGAAAGCCACTCTGTCGTCTACTTGTTCCGGCTTATCCAGCATCTTGAACTTGTCATCTCTCGGATCAAAATACATTATTTTTGTAGTAACGGATCACATAACCCAATAGCTAGCCCCGTTAACACAGAGTCCACTCGGATTTGTGATCGTTAGACCAAGACCATCGTGTTTCTTTCTCAGCGTAATCCAGGATTTGTTCATGCAAGAATAAACCGAGTAGTGGTGCCGATCCAAAACAACAACCTTGAAATCGCCGGTGTTTGGATCACGACAAAGCCCGAAAGATGCGTAACAACAACAATCTTTGTTCCAAAGCTTTTCCGCGGTTCGAGTGGATGGATTCCACAACACAAGCCTCCTGTATGGAACGTTGGTTAAGAGTAGTATGCCGTCACAAAAGCATAATACCGACCCACATTCGAAGGGGGGGACTCCGTTAATACTCCTAGGGTTTGGAATTTTTTATCTTCCAATTTAACCGCCGAAAACCGGATAAAAGAACTCAAATTCGAACTACGTAGGAAAAGGTTATGCGAGTTCGATTCCTTAGATTTTTGGATTTGATTTTTGACGAATAAAGGATCGGAGATCATCGTATTCCATGACTTTGAAACTGATTTGAATCGAAGAAGAGATTTCACCGGTAAGTTTAATAGGATTGTTTCTATGATTTCCGGTGGTATTGTTTTGCATAACGTGTGTGTATGTATATATATATATATATATATATATATATATATATATATATATATATATATATATATATATATATATATATATATATATATATATATATATATATATATATAAACCCCTCATGTTTGGAGGAAAAAAAAAGGGTAAATTACAACCACCCCTGAGATATGGTCAGATTACGAAACACCCCCTTTTGTTTAGGTAATTACAACCACCTCTTAACTATAAATCTTCTTACATAATTCATCCTCGTGGTTTCAAATTTAGTGGAATTTTCTAAATTATATGAAATATTGTGGACCCGATTTATTCCATTCGAGCTCCACATTTTGAAGCTAGATGATCATAAGATGTGTTTTTTTGGCTTGTATATATCAGATTGTGGTGCATCAGAAGCTGCATCTTTGTACAAAACAAGTATAAACTAGATAGTATTTCACGGAATCTAGATGATTATGTTGAATTTGATAACATAATGGTGGAGACGTAAGAAGATTCAAAGTTGAGAAGTAGATATAATCATCCAAACATGAGGGGTTTTTTCGTAATTTGACCATTCCTTATGGTGGTTGTAATTTACCCTAAAAAGAAAAAGGATGATTTTTTATTTTTGATTTTTTTCCAGCTATATATATATATTCAGTGCAGTAGGAAACGTGTCCAATCAGAATTGGGCCAATATAATAACTCTACCGGTGACCAAAGTCAACGACCTAAATCGTTAACCCTAATTATAACCCTCACTTCAATTCATCAATAATAACAATTCCAGAAAAAAAAAAAAACTCTGAAAACCCTAGGCATGGCTGTGGAAGAAAATAATTCAGTTCTTCCACCGGAAATCATAGAGTTCATCCTGTCGAAATCAACATCGAAATCTCTCCATCTGTTCAAAACGGTTTCAAAGTCATGGAATATTCTAATCTCCGATCCCGTATTTCGGCGAAGCCATCTCCACCAATCAAGGTACTCGAAATCGCGGAATCTTTTTCTACGTAGTTTCGACTCCAACAACTCCCATGCATGTTTTTCGTTGGTTAAATTTGAAGATCGAAAGTTCCATACCGTACAACAACAACTCAAAGTCCCCGATAACTTCACCAAAATATTGTGCTTTTGTGACGGTGTGCTCGTCTTATCCAAATCCGACTCGTTGTACGATAGATTTATGTTCTGGAATCCGTCAACTCAGAAAATATATATTTCTCCATTAAAAAAATTCAAGCCAGCTTGCAGTTATGGGCTTTGCCATGATCCAACGATTGGTGGTTTTAAGTTTATTATCGTATACGGGATGCTCTACTTTGTTATTTCGTGCAACGGCAAACGCTGGACTCTGACTCGAAAAATAATGGAACACAATATGCATGGAGAGATGAGTTCTCCGGTTAGTGTTGAAGGGGTTGTCTATTGGGTTAAATGGCACTTGGATTCTAGAATTATTAGATATCGGATAACGTATTTCGACCCGAAAGACGACAAGTTCAAGATTTTGCAGAAGCCGGAAAATGTGGTGGAGACGACGAAGTTCTACTTGGTTGATTTGAGAGGGCGCTTGTGCCTGTACTGCAACGGCCCCGGAAACAATATGTACACGGTTAAAATCTGGATGAAGGGAAAGGGGAGGGGCAATAGTTCTTGGAACGAGTTGGTAACCATTGAGAATGTGGAGACTCCGATTTGGTGGTTTAAGCCACTAGGCATCGTGGAGAATAAGATTTTAATTCGTTTGGCATCGGTTGCAAAAACGTTGCTATACAACCCTTTTGAGAAGACGTTTGAACAAGTTGAAGATCTTACTTTTACGGAATTGGTTCCGTATATGGAAAGTTTGTTCTTCCCCGACCCGATAATTTGAAGGTATAAATTTTTTGCAGATGACCCCCTTGTACTTGTGATATCAACACATAATCCCATTGTGGTTGATGGGGTAGCTTTCATTAATTTTTCCGTCAAACTTAACTGTCTGTGTCCAACGTCAAAGTAACTTTCATTTTTCCTTTTATTTTTGCAGATGACCACCTTGAAGTTTGACACACGCGGTTAAATTTGACGAAAAAACTAACAGAAACTACTTCATAACCACAAGGAAGTTATGTGATGATATACTAACACAAGGAAATCATCTGCAAAAACTTGTAACCACATAAAGTTAAGTGTTATTTACCCTATTTTTGTGTAATAAATTAAGCCTCAATTCTTGTTTCTGATTAGAACTAATTTAATTTGGGGATTTAATTCGGTTTCAAAATTCTATACATTCCACGGAACATGTGGTTTTTTTTTTTTTATTCATGGATATGACTCATATATATATATATATATATATATATATATATATATATATATATATATATATATATATATATATATATATATATATATATATATACTCTCTCTCTCTCTAACTCATGTTTGTATTTATTTCCGAAATTAGATAATAGATAGGGATAATTACACTTTTCGTCCCTATAATTTGCCACTTACACGATTTTCGTCCCTAAACAAGATGAAGTTACAATTTTCGTCCCTAAACATGTCACTTTTATGCCGTTTTTGTCCCTCCGTCCATTTGTCCAGTTAGTTTGGACGGAAAATCGCACGTGCGCCGCACGTGACACACAAAAACACCTCACTTCCCCTCATAATGTTCAGATTTTCAGAATATTACATAAATATCCAAATTCTCGGCCAAATCCTAAGCCCAAATTTTCGAAGCAAGAGTTGTGCGTTAACCTTCTGTACAACTTCATTTTGCAACCGAAATTCTCTGCAACGAAATCTCTGAGGATGAGGGCTTCTAAAATAGCTCTTGTTTGTAGAGCAATTACTGCTAAATCTTCTCATGAACGCGGTATTTTTACTTCTTCTTTCTCTTTCTCCTGCCACAAATTTTCAACTGTGTCCAGAGCAGATTCGATTTGTATAAATGAATTAGATGATACTGTTTTCTTGATTCGTAAAATGATGAGAGTGCGGCCACAGCCCTCCGTTTTTGAACTCAACAAACAATTGCAAGTTATTGTCAAGATGAAACAATACTCCGTCGCCCTTAAACTGTTCGACGAAATGCGTCAATGGGGTGCCCCTGTAAATGTATACACGATGAACATCTTGATTAATTGTTGTTGCCATTTGAGAGGGGTAGACTTCAGTTTTGCTGTCTTTGGCAACTTCCTTAAGCACGGTTACGAACCAAATGTTACGACATTCAACACTCTCTTAAAAGGTCTCTTTTTGGATGGTAATGTGGCCGAGGCAGAGAAATTGTTCAAGAAGATTTTGACTTTGAAACTCTGTGAGCTAGACGATGTTACGATTCTTACTGTGATTGACGGGCTCTGCAAAGCTGGACGTGTTCATACTGCCCGTGATTTGCTTTTGTTGTTGGAAAAGACTATCTATAAACCCAGTGTTAAGGCCTATAGTGCGGTAATTGATTGTTTATGCAAGGGCGGAATGGTGGATAATGCACTCGAGCTCTTGTTTGCCCACTTTCTAATTGTGCTTTCAATGATGAATTCATAAGGAATTGAGAGGTTTCGAAAATTGGGGCTTAGGGTTTTCCGGAGAATTGGGGCTTAGGGTTTCTAAAAATCTGAACGTTTTGAGGTGTAGAGGTGCTTTTGTGTGTCACGTGCGGCGCACGTGCGATTTTCCGTCCAAACTAACTGGACAAATGGACGGAGGGACAGAAACGGCATAAAAGTGACATGTTTAGGGACGAAAATTGTAACTTCATCTTGTTTAGGGACGAAAATCATGTAAGTGGTAATGTATAGGGACGAAAAGTGTAATTATCCCTAATAGATACTTACACCACTGGATGAAATTGAACCGTAGAACTACGCATAATCACACACGCAATCATCTGTATGTGTGGTTAGTGGGTAGTTATTTAATCAAATCTACGGTTCAAATCCATTTCGTGTAAATAACCAGGTGTAGCATCTAACTACCCGTATTTATTCGTACTAAGTTCTCATGGATTTGACATTCTTTCCATTACAATATCCGATTTCATCTGTTCTGTAAATTTAGATTATCAGTTGTTTGTTAAGCTTTTATTAGTTATAATTAGGTGACTTACGAATCCAGATACTATAGGATTGGAATCTGGCGATAGTATGATTCAAGGGAATTGAACATTATATTCCCGGAACGCATATACAAAAAACTAGAGTGGCAAGGGACCGATTCGACGGTAGTGTAAACAACAGATATTCAATTTTTTTTCAATTTCCGATTCTACTATTTTTTTTTTTTCGTGCAAAACTCTCGAAGAAGGTGGTAAACGAAACCGGCATCAAATTTTAACAAAGAATTAATAATAGCCTCTAGCATTGGGCTAGTATAGATTATAGTTACACTCTCTTAAAATATAGCATAAGAAAACGAGTGTCTCGTTTATCGACTACCATATCTCAGCCTATTATCAAAACCGGACAGATAACTCTCGCTTCCTCTTGTTATTCGTCTTCATAACAGGGAAGAACAGACTATCCAGAATCGGGTACAACTCAAAGTTGAATAAATCGTTGTCTTCAAATTCTTCAAACGTCTTCTCACAAGGGTCGTAGCAGACGATTCTTGTACCTTCCAATCGAAGTACAACCTTATTTTCCACAAAGCACACTGGCTCGATCGAACGAATATGAATATTCTCCAAACCCTCGACGGTTATCAACTCCTTCCAACAATTCTCGAAAACGCCCTTCTCCTTTATCCATATCCGAACCGCCGTCCCGTCTCCGATTTTGCAGTAGAAACAAAGGCCGCCTTTCAAACAAGCTAATTGAAATAGGTCGTCGTCGTTTACTTGTTCGGGCTTCCGCAAAGTCTCGAGTTCGTCGGTTTTCGAGTCGAAACGCACAACTTGTTTCGTTTTCCTCTCGTCGCGCAACACCCAATAAACAGATCCGTCGACGGAAATTCCCGGAACGCTGCCGTGGTACGGAAAACCTAACTTCTCGGTCCACGAATTGCTCTTGCACGAAAAAACGGCGTACATCTCTTTACAAGTAATCACAACCTTGAAATCGTTTGTTGTGCGTTCGTAACAGATTCCGAAATTAATCGAACCGCTGTAGACGAAATCAGGCGGGAAGGAGAAACGCGCCGTCTTTCGAGTTGACGGATTCCACAAGGTGTATCCCCTCGTCCGCCAGTGTATCCAATTCCAATCCGACGACGTTAACAGCAGAACGCCGTTATCACAGCACAACGCGTTATTCCATCCGTAGAATACTACTTCTTCCTGCAATTCTTTACCGTGAAATTTAACCAGAGAAAACCCTCGGTCAACGGATCTCTTGCGGAGAAAGAGATTCGGAGGGTTCGACAATTGGGGGTGGATCTTGGCGAAATCGGGATCGGAGATTGTTCTACGCCATGATTTCGAAACTGCTTTGAATCGGAGAAGAGATTTCGATGGTAATTTTAATAGAATACTTTCTATGATGTCGAATGGAAGAAACTCTTCTGTTGCCATGGCCGATTACTTCTTCTTCGACTACTGGTTTTAGGGTTCGGAGAGAAGTTTTTGAATGGTGGCGTGGTTTTTCAGTTTTTAAAATGGAAAAATTATACTTTTCACCCCCTTAAGTTTGCACCAATTTCACATTTGGTCCCGCATGTTCAGAAACATTACATTTGGTCCCTAATGTTTCAATAATTTAACATTTTTTGTCATTTCCGTCATTTTACTGTTAACTCGCAGTGATGGGCACTTGCTTGACTCCGTTAGTAATAACGTAAAATTGACGGAAACGACTAAAAGTGTTGAATTTTTGAAACATGAGGGACTAAATGTTTTTTTTTGTGAACATGGGGACCAAATGTGAAACTTGTGCAAACTTGAGGGATGAAAAATATATTTTTTTCTCTTTTTAAAATTTTAAAGAATCATTATTGGGTGGGAGATAGATAATAAATTAAGAAAAATACATTTGTATCCCTCAAGTTTGCATAGATTTCACATTTGGTCCCTCATGTTCACAAAAGACACATTTGATCTCTCATGTTTCAATAATAACACTTTTGGTCATTTCCGTCAATTTACCATTAGTCCGTCAGCTAAGACAGTGATGGGCAAATGCTTGGTTCCGTTAGTTTTAACGGAAAATTGATGGAAAGGACTAAAAGTGTCGAATTTTTGAAACATGAAGGACCAAATATGTTTTTTTGCGAACATGAGGGACCAAATGTGAAATTGATGCAAACTTGAGGGATGAAAACTGTATATTTTGCCATAATTAATTTGGTAGGGATAGCCTTTAGATAATCTTCTAATTAAGGACAAAATTGCACTTTGCCCCGAGAAATTTTCATTGTTTTACTTTCCCCCTACAAAATAGAAGAATTTGGCCTTTCAAAATTTTGTTCTAATTGCACTTTGCCCCAAATTACAATTTCCGGCGTATGTTTCACCGGAATCGCCATTTATCCGTCCATTAAAGAGCATTTGAGTCATTTCATCATTCCCACCCAAATCCTAATATTCTTATATGTTCTAGCGGAAGAAAAATACAACTCATTCAATAATTTTAGAACAAAAAGGGGCAGTTTTTCACCGGAATTCACATTTTTCTCCGTTTTCAACTCATAATTTATTAACTTCTGCAACGGGATCACAATAATAGCTTATAAATGAAGAAGAAATTGAATATTCTCACAATTTTGGGATCACAGTATATACACAGTTCGTTTTAGGAGAAGAACCCCCAACTTTTTTGTTCTTAATGTTTTTATCATTATAACAAATGAGGGTATTAGCATTTTGATGAAAATGAAGAAATGACTCAAATGTCCTTTAAGTGGACGGATAAATGACAATTCCGGTGAAAAATACGTCGAATATTGTAATATAGGGCAAAATGCAACTGGAACAAAATTTTAAGGGTAAATTACAACTACACCCGATGTTAGCTAAAATAACTTTAAGGTTTATGTGGTATCGGTAATTACAATCATCCCTGAAACATTCTTAGAAACTCTAATGAGAAAATACATTGGATACTTTATTCCGATAGAGTTCTAACGGACTATTAGTTTCAGGAGGTGGTGAAGATAACATAGAGCTAGGGGGTGAAACGACTATCCCAACATTTTTTAAATCACCGCTAGCTCCCACTAGAGCTTCTAACAATGTCTCAGGGGTGATTGTAATTACCGATACCATAGAAACCTTAAAGTTATTTTTAGCTTACCTCAGGGGTGTAGGTGTAACCTTTTTGAACTTGTATGGGAGGAAAGTGCAAAAATTGAAAATTGCTAGGTGCAAAATGCATTTTGTCCTCCAATTAGATATGGAAATCGAAAACTCATACGAATCCTCTAGCATTATTTTTAGGCTATTATTTTTAACAAAGAATCAATAATAGCCTCTCTAGCATTGGGCTATTATCGATCATAGTAATACTCTACTAAAATACAGCATAAGAAAACGAGTGTCTCGTTTATCGACATAGTAATACTCTACTAAAATACAGCATAAGAAAACCGAGTGTCTCGTTTATTGACTACCATATATCTCGGCCACTTATTACCAAAAACCCGACAAGTAACTCCGCTTCCTCTTGTTACTCGTCTTCATAACAGGGAAGAACAGAGTATCCATAAACGGAAACAACTCGATCCCAAATAAATGAGTATCTTCGAATTCTTCAAACGTCTTGTCACAAGGGTCGTAGCAGACGAATCTTGTAAATTCCAATCGAAGCACAATCTTATTTTCCACAAAACACAATGGCTCGATCGATCGAATAGGAATATCCTCCAAATCCTCGACGGTTATCAACTCCTTCCAACAATTCTCGAAAACGCCCTCCTCCTTTATCCATATCCGAACCGCTGTCCCGTCTCCGATTTTGCAGTAGAAACAAAGGCCGCCTTTCAAACAAGCCAACTGAAATAGGCAATCGTCGCTTATTCGATCGGGCTTCGGCAAAGTCCTGAGCTCGTCGGTTTCCGAATCGAAACACACAACTTGTTTCGTATTCTTCTCGTCGCGCAACACCCAATAAACACCTCCGTCGACGGAAATTCCCGGAACACTGCCGTGGTACGGAAACCCTAACTTCTCGGTCCACGAATTGCCCTTGCACGAAAAGACGGCGTACTTCTCTTTACAAGTAATAACAACCTTGAAATCGTCTGCTGTAGCCAAAATCCCCAAATTAATCGAACCGCTGTAGCCGAAATCAGGCGGGAAGGAGAAATCCATCTTCATCCGAGTTGACGGATTCCACAGGAAATATTCCCTTGTCCACCAGTGCACCCAATACGTCGCCGTTAAGAGAAGAACGCCGTTACAACAGCACAACGCGTTGTTCCATCCGTTGGGGCTTTCCAAAACTGCTTCTTCCCGTACTTCTTTACCGTGCAGTTTAACCAGATAAAACCCTTGGTCAATCGATCTCTTGAGGAGAAAGAGATTCGGCGGGTTCGGGAATTGGGGGTGGATCTTCGCGAAATTAGGATCGGAGATTGTGCTACGCCATGATTTCGAAACTGTTTTGAATCGGAGAAGAGATTTCGATGGTAATTTTAATAGAATACATTCTATGATGTCGAATGGAAGAAATGTTCTTGATGTATTCTCTTCTTCTGCTGCCATGGCGGATTACTGGTTTTAGGGCTCGTAGAGAAGTTATGAATTGGCGAGAATTATTTGGCTTTTAAAATGGACCCCACCCACTAAACAAGCGACACGTGGCTTGTTAGCGTAAATAATCAAAATAAACGGGTAAATAATCTTCTAGTTAAGGACGAATTAAAATATTTTGACTTTCCCCCCTACGAATTCAAAATAAATACAAAACTGGCCTTTAAAAATTTTGTTTTAATTGCACTTTGCCCCGAATTGCAATTTCCGGCATATTTTTCACTGGAATTTCCATTTATCCGTCCATTAAAGGGCACTTGAGTCATTCCATCATTCCCACACAAATTCGAACGTTTTTTTATGTTCTAGCGAAAGAAAATACAACTCGTTCGCTATATTTAGAACAGAAAAGGATTTTATTTTTACACAATAAATAAAAATTGCACCGAATTACTAGAAGAAATTATATTTTCTTACAAAACAAAATAAAATAAAAATAGATTTTTATCACTAAATTGTTCGATCAATGAATCTTTTATTGTAGTTAGTGAAAATATTTAGTAGAAATCTTTGATATAATTTTCATGTAACTTGATAACAAAGTAGTTGAAGCATTTTTTTGTAAAATAATTATTTTGTGATAAAGAAAAATAATTCGATGTGATTTATTTTTATTTTGCACTTCATAGTTTTGGAATGATTGATGAAAAAATAATTTGACATTTGGCTTTGTAAACAAATACCACTAAAAAATATTAAAGGGTAAATTACAAACACCCCCTGAGGTATGGTCAATTTACAAAAAATCCCTCTTGTTTAGATAATTACATCTACCTCCTTCAATTATGATTTTTTCTTACACCTCCACCCTTATGGTGTCAAATTAAACATAATCATCTAGATTTCGTGGAATGTGTTCTAGTTTGTACTCGTTTTGTGTAAAAATACAGTTTCTGATGCACCATAATCTGATATATGCAAACCAAAAAACACATATATATATTATGATCATCTTGCTTCAAAATGTAGAGTTCAAATGGGATAAAACGGGTACAAAAGTGATAATATTCCATATAGTCTCAAATATTCCACTAAATTTGAGGAGTTGAGGGGGGGTTTGTAATTTGACCATACCTCAGGGGTTGGTTGTAATTTACCCAATATTAAATTGTCTTTTATTAGCTTTAAAAATTCATTCGAGGTGCATTATGCATTATATATTGTGTTTCAAGGGTGAAAAATGCTATTATTTTTTTTCGAGGGTGCAAAGTGTTGAAATTCTATATTTCAAGGATGTAACTGTAAAATGAGATTAAGCCAAAATTTTGAGGAAAAAATCGATTTTGTATAATTTATACGGGGCGAAAGTGCAAATAATGAAAATTGCCAGGGGCCGAAGTTCATGTTGTCCTCCAATTAGGAAAGCTAAAACTCATACGAATCATCAACGATCAGAAGACTATATATACTCGCACGCTGCAAAACAATTTTAATTAAAAAAAAAAAAAAAAAAACTCCCAGAAATTAAACCACGCCGCCATGGCTTCGTATGATGTTCCAAACGACATCGTAGAGAATATTCTGTTAAGATTAACGGCTAAGCATCTTCGTGGACTCAAAGCAGTTTGCAAATCATGGAATACTATGATCTCCGATCCTGTATTCATCCAAACACATCTCCACCGATCCAAGTATTCGCACCTTTTCCAATCTAAGTTGTCGTTGAATTATTACGGCGAAGGCGCGTGTTCGTCTTCGTCGTCGGCTCGATCGAGAGATAAGTACCGTTTGTTTGAATTGCAAGGCGAAAAAAAATTCCGAATCGTAGAAGAATTAGTAAGCCCCTACTCCGGCTGGAAGGCGGTTTTGTGCTCTTGCAACGGTGTATTGCTTCTAACCGACTCTTTGTCGAGACTATATGTGTTGTGGAATCCATCTATTCGAGCGGAGACGGAGATTTGGTTCCCGTATGATTTTTACGACCGTCACATGAGTTACGGGCTTTGTCACGACCCGACTTTCGACGATTTTAAGGTTGTTTTTATTTGTCTGGACTACTATGCTGTTTTCTCTTGCAAGAACAATTCATGGTCGATGAAGAACCGGTTCTCCTATACGGGGCGGGTAAAAAATTATTCGAGGGGAATCTTTGTTGACGGGGCGATCTATTGGGTTTGGAGGCGCGAGACTAGGGTTGAAGAAATAGTATATTTTGATCCGAGCGATGACAAGTTGAGGGTTTTGGAGAGGCCGAAATATGTTGAGGAGAGAGGCAAGCCGATTTACTTGGCGGATTTGGGAGGGAGATTGTGCGTGTATTGCAACGGGAGGGATAAGTCGGTTGTTCGAATTTGGACAAAGGAGTTAAAGGGTTCAGACGGTGGTTCTTGGAAAGAGGTGATGACCGTTGAAAATGTGCGCGCGCCCGTTCGTTGGTTAAGGCCGTTGTGCTTCTTGGGGGACAAGATTGTAATTCGGTTGAATGTTTTGAAAATAGTGGTGTATTGCCCTCGTGAGAAGACGTTTGAAGAAGTTGGAGTCGAAGGCTTTCGGTTATCGTCTTTTGAATTGGTTCCGTATATGGATAGTTTGCTCTTCCCTACTCGAACAAACAAGCAAACGAGGAAGCGGAAGTATATAGAATCTACTTAAGGCTCAATTTCGTGTCCTTTTATTTTTTGGGAAAAAAAATTTCTTTAAAAAAAATTCAAAAACGTGATCGTGCATGTATTGCAACGCGAGAGACGAGTTGATTGTTCGAATTTGGACAAAGGGAGAGGGTATTATGGATAAGAATTCTTGGAAGGAGTTGATCGATGACGTACCGTTGAGAATGTTTCTCGGGAAACAAGATTGTGACTCGATTAAATGTTTTCGGAAATAGTGTTGTGTGAGAAGACGTTTGAAAGCGAACGAGGAATTGAAAGTGTTTAGAAATATAGATTTAGGCTCAATGTGTAGGCTTTGTAGAGAGTCTCTCTATAAGTCGATTTCCATCTCGTCAATTCGTGTTTCGTGTTTGTTCATTCTAGATTCTTATCGATTTTTGAAATACTCTCCATTGCGAATATTCATCTTCAATCTGTTTTAAAAAATTGAGATGCAAGTGAAATCCGATTTGTTGAGAAATTTATCGGTTCTCTGTTAGTTGAGAACGACAAGTGCAATTAATCGAGCTTTTTTTCTCCGACAATGCATTGTTCTTGCACGAAAAAACCGGGTAGTAATTTCAATACATGACAACAACTTTAAAATTTAGATTTATACGGTAACCGGTTCATAACACAAATTTATTGCCCGAATAGTCGGTTAAAAGTAGCTTACGGTCACAATCGGTTAAAATTATACGGGCCTTTGGATTCTTGTACGGTTCGGATTTTTCCATATTCAAATTAACCAAAGAAAAGTACTCGATCTTTGGATGACGTCTTACATAGAAAAAGATTAGCTGATTTTTCGAGATGATTTTCGACGAATACCGGATCGGAGATCATATTTTCCATGATTTGCAAACTGTTTTGAATCGAAGAAGAGACTTAAGTGATGGTAATTTTGACAGGATAATTAGAAGATTAATCTTTCGATGAAGAAAAATAAAATAAAATCAATTAATTAATTCCATAATCGTCTTACAATTTGATGCAAATTATGTGAAGGATGGAAATTCAGAATTCCAAAGATTATATATCACATTACGATTCCCATCCGATTTTTTACCAAAAAAATTGGAAATCCGGAATTGAAAAAACCGTTCCAAATTTGAGATTTTTCATAAAGGAATCGGCGGAAATCGGAATTTTGTTCCAATTTTCACCCCTAATTGTGACAAATATGTACCTATCCCACCTTAGACTGCAAAAGGTGGGGGATTATTTTAATATGTTTTATAGTAATAGGGTGGCTAAATGAAATGACCAATAATTTAAGGGGTCAAAGTAAAAAAATAATTCTTTCTTTTTTCGAATTGCTTGAACAAAATAATTAACGAAATCCCTAATTGAACAACTAGCAACAAAATCCAAATTATCGGCAATCATAAAATCGCTTACGAATCGTTTGCCTCGCAATTCTTGGAAAAACCCAGCCTCCTCTCAGCTAATTTCTCGTCCACCTCGCCCAAATTGAGAATTTCTCTCTCTACGCCTCACTACTGAAGGTGAGTATTTCTTTTCGTAGTTGGAATTGATTATTTATCCTTAATTTTACGGCGATTCAGTGTAGAAGATACTTCGAACCCTTAGCCGCTGAATGATTTTTCATATTACCTGCGCGTTTTTGTTCTGTTTAATGTTTTGTTTCTTACTGTCATTCTGATTTTGAATTTTTGCAAAATAATTTTAACCCTTTAGTTCTTTTGTATGGTTTTTGTTGCTGAAGAAGCTTGGCCAACTGGGTTCCCTTTTTGAAGTTTGATTTTTTTATTTTATTTATCAAACTCATGCTTGTGATGTATACATTTCCGTTTTCGTCGTTTTCAACTGTGGTGGTACATGAATGATTTCTTGTTAGTTGTGAAGAAAGTTATTATAGTTATTGTAAATTAAGGAAAGAATGTAGCTTTGTGGAGCAGATTTTTCAATTGCTCACCTACTGTTTCACTAGTACAGTTTGAGCTTCCTCGATCAATGTGACGTGTTTTTAAATTGTAATCGACACGTTTATGTGACGTGTTTCATGGGATGTACTATGACACTATTGCTAGAACTTATTTTTATTCTCATGGTTTACAACGTCCAATTAGTGAATTCGGTTGCTAGCCGAAGGTGGGAAAGAAAGTATGTTATATAGTTCGTTTTTAAAGTCATTCGTAAATTTCGGACTAGTCAGATTCGTACGTATGTTTGATCTGAAATTCTTTGAATATATAGGGAGTGTGTTTTCGTTACCAGTTGTAATTCTTTTTTTTTTTCTTTTAACACTTAAATCGGTTCTCTTGCAGAATCTATGTTAACACCTGGTTCCTTTGCAACTGGATCAGCAGTACAAGCGATGGAAGGAAACTCACTACATTCTGCAAATTTTTCTTTCAACGGAAATGTTCAGTCAGCACAGGCAGATCAACCGAATAGAACAGTATGTATTAGCTAAAATTAGTTTCTTTATTCCTTCAATTTCCGTGATAGTTTTTGTGCATGAGATGCGACACATTGTATTGATGACAATCGAACTTGCTATTTAGTTCCCGTCGTGAGTTTTTGGTTTCTCGTTCGCATTCGATATCAGTAGATGTTAGTTTGACTGTCATGCTGCACAACTGGTATTCATCAGTTCTAAGCTCCTTCTTAACTAATGTATATAATTAACAGTCATTTTGCTTAAATTTGTGCATAAAAACCTACATCAATTGTGCCTTAAAAAGTGGCAGTTTCTGACAAGTTCTTTCCCTCTTGCCAAGCATTGTCTATGATGTTATAATTGTTGTACTAAGTCTGACCAAGACTTATATTACGAAAACATAATATAAGTCTTGGTCAGACTCAGTACCTTGGCTGTGAACTTGTTCGTTATTCAACTGCTGCAGTGTTACAGATCTTATTCTCATAATTGGGTTAAATGCTATTAGCCATTTCTCGTAATTTAATTAATAGTTCTGTATTTGTTTCCGGCTGTAGAATGTGAGAGGTGACGGTACTCAAGAAACGGGAGCAATTACTTCTTCACCAGCCTTTATGCAGTCTTCTTCTTCTCAGCCCGCCCGTCCAAATTCAAGTCCCTCAACAACTCATTTTGCATCTAACAAGTTCAGCAATACCACATGGATGCCCACTGCCCCGACATTTCAAGTGCCTACAGGAATTCTCAAAACTCCTACACCGGGTCCACCTGGACTAACTTCCTCTGCACCTTCTCCGTCAAATCTAGATTCCGGTGCACTTATAAGACCATTCATGCATACCGGCCCTTTTCTCTCTAACCCTTCCATTCAGCATAATGCTGCTCCGCCTGGACCGTGGTTCCGTCCACAGCAGATCGGTGCTTTTGGTAGACCACCATTTTCACCATATGCTGCTGTTATTCCTGGTCCCTATCCAATGCCGACTCGTGGTACACAACCAGTTTCTGTTTCATTTCCTGATATTCAACCTCCTGGAGTTTCCCATGCTGCATCAGCTTCCATTTCTGGACCGACGGAGTTACCTCCTGGAACTGGTAAGCCCTGAATTTCACCTTTTTAATATTGTTGCATTTTTTTTAGTCAGGCTACTTTATTCTGTCATGTAATGCTGCGAGAATATTCTGTAGATAACAGTAAACATGGTGGTAATGCTGTAACAACCAAAGATGAAGCTCCTACCAAAGAATTGGATGCTTGGACTGCACACAGGGCAGAAACTGGGACTATATATTATTACAACGCATTGACGGGGGAATCTACATACGAGAAACCTTCTGGTTTTAAAGGAGAGGTACTGCAACCATTACTAGTTTCAAAAAATGAGTTTTAAGGGGAGTCTATGTATTTTTGCTGAAAGATTGTTGGACAAAACTGATAATTGCTGATGATGGTTCTGTTCATTATGTTTTATCTTCCAATATATTTTTCTTGATGGTTCTGATTGTATGTTATTTTTATGGATGCAGTCGAATAAACCAACTATGCAGCCAACTCCTATATCATGGTGAGTTCTCTAACAGAACACTACTAATTTTTGTACCTGGACTTCATCTTTTGCTATAGTTATATTTTTTGTGTCAATGTCCTCTTTATTAGCTCTCCTGTTATTTGTGTCCTCTTGACTGATTGGCTTATCGAGGAACTCTTCAAGCTAAATGGATAAACGTACTACTGATGGTTTGTGACTGATATTAATGAAGTCGTTAATTGTGTAATTGGTAGGAATGAAACAAGAGAGCTTCTTAACAGAAATGTAAGAGATGCAACATAGCTGTCCTCAGTGAAAAACCTAGGGAAACCTGTACTTGGATTCTAAGAGTTGTGTTCGAGATAGTAGCAACTATTTTTCCCTTTGCTCTTTAGGGATCATTACTACGAATTTCATAGCATGTTAATTTAACTGCCATTGAGAGCGGTCTTCTACTTTAATGATTCTGTTGTCACCTCTATGTTTCTTGAGTGCTGATTTAATTGTTGGCACTGGATACCTTTTTATCTCTGTAGAAACTAACACATACAAGTCAAACATAAATAAAGAGCTTTCTCATCTATTATTTCGTATATCTGACTAAACCCCGAAACTGTTTCTAAACCATGACAACTTTCTATATTCAGGTTATTCTGATCTCGTCTCATGTTCTTATGTACTCAGGGAGAAATTGATTGGTACTGACTGGACAACTGTCACCACTAATGATGGAAAAGTATATTATTACAATGCTGCAACCCAGGTATGATATAGTCAAATTCTACTTAAGATACTCCCCCATTTTGAGGCATTACCGAAATGAATAGTAGATAGAAGTTTACTGGTTTATCAATTGTAAGCTAGTTATAGGTTTTCCATTGTCGAGTCAGGTGCACGCTATCAATATGTCATATGCCTTAAATTGACTGGATTTATAAATAAATGCATTCGTCAGTAATTCTTATACGTAAATATTATAAAAGTTTCTATTGGAATTCGTTGTGAATATAAATGCTTTATAAATAACATTGACTGGATGAAGAGAAGTTGTTAGATTGATAAATTTTGGTGTGCATAGTGTGAATTTACAGACAATCAGGGTTGTATACTTGCTGTAGGATCATCAATGTAATACTAAGGAAAATTTGGATTTTCACTTTTGTCTTTTGCTTGTGTCGTCTTTGTTCGTTATGGTTACATCTTTGTAATTTCCTGTATTGACAGTTCATATTGTTTCTATAGCTTTTTCTGTGACGACTTTACGGGTAATCTTACAATATCATCTGCTTTTTAATCAGTTAAGTAGCTGGCAAGTACCTAGTGAGGTAACAGAATTGAGAAAGAAGCAAGATGCTGATGCTTTGAAAGCTCAATCATTGTCGGCAACATACACTAATGTAGTAGCTGAGAAAGGATCCGACCCTGTTAGTTTAAGTACGCCCGCTGCTAACACAGGTGGCCGTGATGCGACAGCTGTCAAATCTTCTAGTGTATCTGGTTCATCTTCTGCATTGGATCTCATAAAGAAGAAATTGCAGGATTCTGGACTCCCTGATTCTACTTCTCCAGGCCCATCTTTGTCAGAAATTAACGGCTCAAAATCAATTGAGTTTCTTGAGAATGAGAATAATAAAGATAAGCGCAAGGATGCAAATGGTGATGGTGATTTGTCCAATTCCTCTTCCGATTCAGAGGATGAAGATGGTGGTCCCACTAAGGAGGAATGTATCCTCCAATTCAAGGTTTTTTTTTTTCTTTTTTTTTTGTTAGGGAAAAACTAATTCTTTTATGTCAAATATTTATGCTCATATTTCACATCGTGTTAAATTCAGTTAGTTCTCACTTCTCATTTTTACTTTTGGAATTTCTAGGAGATGCTCAAGGAACGAGGAGTGGCTCCATTTTCCAAATGGGAGAAAGAACTTCCTAAAATAGTTTTTGATGCACGTTTTAAGGTATGTTATAAGTTAATTCTTTTATGGATGTGGTATTTTATATATCTCTGGTTTCTACATGTATGATTGTTACTTTATGTTCGAACATTTTAGATGTTTAGATCTACATGTTTTATTTTCATTTATTTTCTACATTCTCCTTGCATTGCTATCACCAAAGTCTTATAGAGTATGCTATCTTAACTAGATGAAATATTAATGATTAGTTGGTTCCGATTCGCATTTGTGCCATTTTGGTATCAATCTCTTCTAGAATTTATTTATCTACCACGCTTTGTATTCCTTAGTTTTAATTAAGCCAATCTGTGCAGGCTATTTCAAACCACAGTGCCCGAAGAGCACTTTTTGAGCACTATGTCCGCACACGTGCCGAAGAGGAAAGGAAGGAAAAACGAGCCGCTCAGAAAGCTGCTTCGGAGGGTTTCAAGCAGTTACTGGAAGAAGCAAAGGAGGTTTGATGCGATTGTCTCCTATTAAAGTATTCTCTGCTTCTTTTGGCATTTGAATTCTCGATGCACATTCGTGGATATAATATGGGGATTAAGACATGTCTTTTTAACGTTCAGGATATTGATCATAACACTGATTATGAAACATTTAAGAGGAAATGGGGACAGGATCACCGGTTTCAGGCCTTGGAACGGAAAGAGAGGGAGTTTTTGTTAAATGAGAGGTATGATTCATTGCTGCATTAATACTTATACCATGGTGCTAACTATATTTTTGTTTGCACTGAAAAGATACTTATCCATCCAATCTAACAGGGAAGGTTGGAGTAATTTTTAATTTAAGAGCGTATAATTATGACATCTAAAAGGGGGTTCTGTGTAATTTACAGACCATAGGTGTTGCAAGTAAATGTAAATAGTTCAAAAACATCGCAATAAGGGGAGGCGTTAACCAGCGAGTTATTATTTTATTTTATTTTTTTATCACTTAATAACCCACATTTAACAAGTTAGATAATTAGGTTTATGTCTCATAGACTTTTAGTAAGATAACAGAGTAGAAACTTAAAATTAAAATAAAAATATTAAACAACTGAAATAAAATTAATAAATAATAAAATATAAGTTGTTTGGTCGATATTACTCGACCAACCAATCCAATTATAAACTATCCAATTATACATGGGTTGGTTTAATTGTTAATTATCAATAAAAAATTATGGATCGGAAAGGGGTTTAATATGTGAATAAAAAAATATTAACCGAGTTCTTTAAGTTCTTGGATTTGTTTGATGAATGCAATGAAGCTTCAATATGTCCTGTAGACTACTTTTCATAACCTAAATTCTGCTTTGCTTTCAGGGTTTCTCCTCTGAGAAAGATAGCTCAAGAACGAGCTCAAGCAGAGCGTGCCGCTGCAACATCTGATTTCAAGTCGATGCTTAAGGACAATGGAGATGTTACTTCTACTTCCCGTTGGTCCAAGGTAGTTATTTTTTTTTTCTTTTAATAAAAAGTAATAACTGGTCTAATAAATCGGCCTACAATAAAACCCAAAGGGGATAGAATGTGGTCAAAGGTGGGTTTATGCCAAGAGGTGATGTTATTTATAGTTCTTGCTCAACTGTAAACCATATGTCATCATAGTTTCCACAGTCGTATATGAATGTTAGATAGCATGGAGATACTCATTGCCCACTGATATTGTAGATTCTTTCAGTCAGTACTTTTAAGGGTGAACAATCAATCGTTTGTCTCTCGTTAATGGATGGTGGTAAAACAGGTGATGATAAAACTTTTCTTACTTTAATTTTGTATAATTTATATCCCCAAGGATCGTAAATAATATAATTTGAAATGCGTATCTTGTGTGTTGTTTGTGTGTAAAAATTGCAAGCGTGAATAAGAATTTTGGTATTACTAGATACAAGTGAATTTTATTTCGTAGCTGTCGTGAAAATCTGTGAACTATTCCATTTTCTTGAAAGAATGCAAAATGCAGTTAGTTTCAACTTGTACCTTAAAAGGTCTGTTGTCTCTGATAGGTCAAGGATAGCTTAAAAAGTGATCCCAGGTACATGTCTGTCAAGCACGATGATAGGGAGAAATTATTTAATGAATACGTAGCTGAACTAAAGGCTGCTGAAGAAGAGACAGTTCGGAAAGCAAGGGCAGTACAAGACGAGGAGGTAATAGAAATGCCCTTAAAATTGCCAATTCTGTTTGAAATATGTTTTTTTTACATTCTCATTTGCTCCAGTTGTTTTTTTTTTAAATTATTTTATATATATAATTGACTATTTTAATTATTTTATTTTATTTTTATAGTTGAAAGAATATGATTACTTTCTTCAAAATGAAAAAAAAAATCACTTCCTGCTCTCTCTGTTATAGTAATTGATTCTGTCTCGAGCAATGGAGGAGGCCAGTAATTAGCGGATAAACTATCGATTTTTTTATTAAGTTATCTAATTTCTGCTTTCTTTGTTGTGTATTTTAATTGATTATAGGATAAAATAAAGGAGAGAGAAAGAGCTCTACGCAAGAGGAAAGAAAGAGAGGAGCAAGAAGTTGAGAGGGTGAGACAGAAAGCTCGACGGAAGGAGGCTATTGAATCGTATCAAGCTTTATTGGTAGAAACAATAAAAGATCCTCAGGTATTTTATATGATTCTTCGAATATCTCTATTTAATATTTGTACTATCTATCCTATCCGATTGGTCGAAGCTTTAAGTATCTTCGGGAACTAATTATCCTCTACCGGAAAGATTCTTGGAATATATAACATTATTTTTGACAATCAGCCATGGGCACTTATCATTGCTCTTTGTATAAAGGCAAAATATCTCTTGAAATTTGAAACCGTTGAAATTTTTAACCGGTGTGGTCTTATGTGTGCGTCCTTATTTCGATTCTCGTTTGCTTGATTTTTTTCCCTGAATTAATTGATTTATCTATTCTAGGCATCTTGGACAGCATCAAAGCCTAAGTTGGATAAGGATCCTCAAGGACGTGCCGCAAATCCTCATTTAGATAAATCCGACTTGGAGAAGCTTTTCCGGGAGCATGTCAAGTCTTTGCACGAGGTTAGCTTTTTTTTCTTTTTCCCCTCGTGTGAAGTCTTCCGAATTCGTTTTAACAAAAGAACAGTTCTTTCATTAACTAATTACTTTGGTATCGTCTGAATGAGGTTGATAATAGTGTGCAATGACAAAATGAAAAATAAAGAATTATCAGGCGACGTGTGATTGGCCAGATGGCTGAAGTAGCAAGAAATTTTTCTGTTCTAAATATAATAATTTCCTTTGTAGTAAATCTTTCTTTTACTATATAAGTAGAGGGCTATTTCAAATTCTTGCATACGAGTCTTGATAACAAAACACTTGCAATGGTTCTTGTGTCTTTCCTCCTCTCGTTGTACATATATGTAGCGGGTAAATTACGGCCACCCCCCTGAGGTAATTCCAAATTACCAAAAAATCCCTCTTGCTTGGGTAATTACAAGCACTCCCTCAGCTATGAATCTTCTTACACGTCCACCCTTATGGTGTCAAACTCAACATAACCTTCTAAATAACCTTTTAGATTCCGTGGAATGGTCTCTAGTTTGTAGTCGTTTTAAGGAAAAATACAGTTTCTGATGCACCACAATCTGATATTTATAAGCCAAAAGACACATCTTATGATCATCTTGTTTCATAACGTGGAGCGCGAATGGGGTAAAACGTGTACATACTAGAGAATATTCCACATAATCTAGAAGATTCCACTAAATTTGACACTGTAAGGGTGGAAGTGGAAGAAGATTCATAGTTGAGGGATGGTTGTAATTACATGAAGGGTTTTTTCATAATTTGACCTTACACCAGTGGCCGTAATTTACCCTATACTTAGCCTCTCAATTTTGTTTATATGTACAACTTATCCTTATTCAATTTTAACAAGCAACTCAGCCTCGGTTTTTTATTTTTTATTTCTTTCAATTGTCTTATTGGATTCCTTGATGATTGTAGAGATGCGTGGGGGAGTTTAGAGCTCTATTGACAGATGTCATAACTGCGGAAGCTTCAGCTCGAGAAACAGAAGATGGTAAAACCGTAATCACATCTTGGTCTACAGCTAAACAAGTCCTAAAGAGTGATCCTAGGTATAACAAAATGCCGAGAAAAGAAAGAGAGTCCCTGTGGCGTCGACATTCTGAGGAGATCCAACGTAAGCTGAAGAAAGATAGCGATCAAGGGGAAAAGCCCGTAGAAGGAAAAAGTAGAGCTTCTGCCGAACCTGGGAAACACTTGTCTGGTTCAGGTAGAACGCACCACAGAAGATAACTGCCCCTTTCTTTTCGTATCTTGTGGATCTTTTAGGTGAGTTGCAAGTTGTAATAACCTTCTGTGTTATTTATTTTGAGTTGGCTATGTATTAACTAACATGATTTTGCAATGTGAATTTTGCCATAAATAGAAGAATTAGGGAAATTTATTTGTTTTACATTTTTATTAGATTCTATTGTGCATATTTCGAATACTTTTTACATATTTTTCTGTGTAAATTGCACTTACTCCCCCTGTGGTTTGAACTTTGTGCATGACCCCCTTGTATTTTCGCCCCTCATGTTTCGCTCTTTTGATCCCTGTTGTTCCCAAGTACACATCAAAAGTTCAATTTTAAACATATTTAGTCCCCTCCTTTACATCTAACGGAAAACACTATTTTGGGCCCAAAATTGAAATTTAAAATTATTTTGGGCTAGAAAAGATTATAACTTTGACTATTATCTTAGGGAGAATTATACTTTTGGTCCCTTATGTTTGGTTCGATTCCACTTTTGGTCTCGCTTGTTCCAAAGCGAACAAAGTTCACCTTCAAGGTTCAAACCTTCAAGGTTCAATGTTAAACACTTTCGGTACCCGTCGTTACATGCCCGTTAGCAAGTAACGAAAAACCCTATTTTGGGGACAATTGAAATTTAAATCTAAACCCTATTTTGGGGACAATTGAAATTTAAATCTTTTTTAGGCTTGAAAATAATTAGAAATTTAAAATATACTACATATAATTAAATTTTTAATAATAAAAAAAGAAATTAACTAAACAAATTATTTTTATAATTAGAAACTCTCTTTAAATTTTTAATAATAAAAAAAGGGTAAATAGCATTAAACCACCTAAACTTTTTAAGATTTTGCGGATCACCACCTGAACAATTTTTTTTTGCACAACTTCACCTATACTCAATTAATTGTGCCACTTTGCCATTTTTTGCCTTTTTGCAGGTCAAAATGACCGGTTCTCAACCCATGTGCGTCGCACATGACAAATCCAAGGCTATTGACGTCTTTTCCATTTTTAAAATTGAATAAATGTTAAATAGAATAATTAAAAAGTTAAAAAAAAAAAAGAAAGAAAAAAAAAAAAAACAACAAAGGGCTTCGCCTTGTTCACCAGCAGAAGATTCTGATCCACCATAGATACTACTGCTGCAATTTTATTTTCCCTAATCATCACCGTCATCAGAACAAAAACGCCGCCATTTACAGCCCTAATTTCACATAGCTCCTCCTCATAAACTCATCAAGGACAACAGCGTTGGCGGCGGCATATCATATCCAACCACCCCCACCCTACTCATCTAACTCACAACTTTCATCAACCATTTCTCTCATGTTGCAGCCGCTCACCACGAGGAACCAGCTCTGCCCTCTTGCACAACAACGAAGCTCACCACCATCACCACATCTTCTTCAGATCCGCCGCTATCTTGACTGAAATTGGACCTAAAATTAGGTCAAAAATGTTCATTTAATTTCCCCCTTTCCCCAATTCAGGTTATATGAACACTATTTTCTCTCGATATCTTCCTCCGAATGGACTAGATCTTCTTCCAACGAATGGATGATTAGATGAGATTCTCACAATTGAGGCCGTCCCATGCCGCGGCGGAGGTGTGCGGCGCTCGGCCGTGAGATCGGGTGTGCGCAGGTGGGCGGTGGGTGGTGAGATTGGTGCGACGGCAGTGGTAATCCTTGAAATTGCAGAGGCGAGAAAGTATTTATGTCAGTGGTGGTTTGTTCGGAGTTTTCGGGCCATGGGTTCAAAATCAAGGCAGAGTTGCTGGGAACAAGATGACGTTTTACTTTTTCTTTTTCTTTTTTTAATTATTCTATTTAAGAAAATTCCATTTCAAAAAAGAAAAATAAAATAAAATAAATTAATAAAAATTAACATTTATTCCATTTTAAAATGGAAAAGACGTCAATAGCCTTGGATTTGTCATGTGCAACGCACATGGGTTGAGAACCGGTCATTTTGACCTGAAAATAGGCAAAAAAGGGTAAAGTGGCACAAGTAATTGAGTATAGGTGAACTCGTGCAAAAAAAATTGTTCAGGTGGTGATCCGCAAAAACTTAAAAAGTTTAGGTGGTTTAATGCTATTTACCCATAAAAAAAAAATTAACTAAACAAATTATTTTTGGTTTACCGAAACTCCTAAATTGTAGGTTAACTAAGTAGTAGTTTCGACATATGTGCTCGAGTCTGACAGATTCAAGAACACGAAGAGTTTGTCGCAGAGGTCGAATAAAAGCAGCACCCCATCGCAAACGTGCAAATGTCACAGAGGTCGAATAAAAGCAGCACCCCATCGCAAACGTGCAAACATCGTAAACTCTCCAGCTATAACTTTCATTACTTGTACAGTTTGGAGTTTCCGGTCCTCTAGTTTAACCCAAGAAAACGTCTCTTCGGAATGTAACAACTTGCGTAGAAAAAGATTGTGCGAGCTTGAAGTTTTAGATACTTGGAGATGCGTACGGACGAATATGGGAACGGACTTGTTCCCTTAACAACGAACTGTGCGGCCTTAACTCTTTTCCGTCCCTCGTCATAGTTAAGTCAGCCTCCCCGAAAGTGTTGCGAAAGCTAAATGATAGAAAACGAACAAAGAACTTAAGAAGATAATAGAGTTTTGTAGGAAAGTACTGTATTGCTTGAATGTCTTGGATTTACAAATGAATCTCTACTCCTATTTATACTAGGCCACCTTATTAATGGAGGTGGAGATCTACTTGATCTAAGTGCTAGGAGTTGTTCACTAGAACACTCCAAATAATTCCTACAAAATATCTACAAGGGGAGGGTTCTAGAAAGTTTTCTAAAATCCTCCGAGAATATATACAAGGGCCTATTTACATTTGTGCCATTTTGGGCCTAACCCTATTTGGGTTTAGTCTTAGACTCTTTAACCCCCTCAACCCAAGGGAATCTGACAAAGGGTTGTGCCAAAACTGGCGAGCCATGACAACACGCTTGATTCCGTTAGTTTTAACGGAAATTTGATGAAAATGACTAAAAGTGCTAATTTTTTGAAACATAAGGGACTAAATCTTTTTCTTTTGAACATGGGAATCAAATGTAAAATCCGTGCAAACTTGAGGAAACTGTATTTTTCCCTTTTATATTTGGTCCCTCATGTTTCTATAATTTAACATTTTTTGTCATTTCGGCTAATTTACCGTTAGTTCGTCAGTTAAAGCAGTCATATACACACGCTTCGTTCCGTTGTTACTCAAGGAAAATTAACCATAAGGATGGAAAGTGACGAATTTTTCAAATATGATGGACCAAATGTAGTTTGGTGTGAATATGAGGGAGCAAGTGTGAAATCGGTGCAAACTTTTGGGATGAAAACTGTATTTTTCCATATATACGTACTATTTAGTTCTCGTTAAATAATTTAACAAAATTCAGTTCAAATCTTGTTACAAACTAGTGAGAAAATTACAGTTTATGTCCCTCGACTTTACCACTAAAATGATTTATGTCCTTAAATATTTCAATCCACGAAATATGTCCTTTAACTTGCCAATTTTGATCAGTTTATGTTCTGCCGTTAACGCCGGCAGCTAACTTCGACGGAAATAACACGTGTGGCTCACGTGACGTCTATGAGGTCGTTAAATGTCGAGCTGGACAACACCCAGTGTCTACTTGGCCGATGAAACGTGATGTGGAGCGACACATAAAATCTCTTCCCCTATTTCTATTCTAAAATCCCTAATTCACCATATCCCCAATGAACCCGTAAATCCAACCTCTAAAATTCCATTTCGAATCCTTCAATTGAGGTGAAATTCGAAAATAGCAGAATCGTCTTCTCAAGTTTTTGAATGTCCGCGTAGTTAAAGCTTATTATTTAGGTGTTTGAGGAAGCTAAAAAATCGGAAAAGAAATAAAATAAAATAAAAACAAAAAAAAAAAGCAAAAAACAAAAATTAGACAAAACAAAAATCACATTTTCACGTAATTTAACAACATAGCTATAAAGTTAAGGATACTTACTGTAGTTTGGAGTCCACTGAAGGCCGGATTCACTCCTTCTTCACATTTTCTTCTCCATAAATCACCCAAAGCAGCGCGGCGTCTTAGAAGGGTAAAACTCTTCAAATGTGAGAATGTTTGGATTTTTTTATGGGCTTATGACTTCGAGTTTGGTATGGGTTCGACCAAGAATGCGGATTGGATTGGAAATTTGGGAGTGGGTTGAGGAGATTAAAATTGTGAAGTGTGGAAAATTAGGGTTTATGGGAATGAAACTGTGAATTGGTAATTTGGGAGAGTGAGTTAGAGGGAATTAGTATATTCGTGTGCAATGTCAACATTTAATATTCAATATATTATTACACATCACATTTAACGGCCACATAGACGTCACGTGAGCCACACGTGCTATTTTCGTCGAAGTTAGCTGCCGGAGTTAACGGCAGAACATAAAGAGATCTATGTGGCAAGTTAAATGACATATTTCGTGGATTGAAATATTTGAGGACGACATAAATCATTTTAGTGGTAAAGTTTACGGATATAAACTGTAATTTTCCCCAAACTAATAAATGTTATTAAATGCTAATAACATTTAAAGGGTTGTGTGTTTAAAAAAGAAGGGTAAATTACAAACACCCCCCTGAGGTATGGTCAAATTACAAAACCCCCCTCTTGTTTGGATAATTACATCTACCCCCTCAACTATGATTTTTTTCTTACACCTCCACCCTTATTGTGCCAAATTCAATATAATCATCTAGATTTCGTG
Organism: Erythranthe guttata; assembly: GCF_056151865.1. NCBI lineage: Eukaryota > Viridiplantae > Streptophyta > Magnoliopsida > Lamiales > Phrymaceae > Erythranthe > Erythranthe guttata. The sequence continues at coordinate 1,701,154 of NC_142546.1, read as the reverse complement.
GAATGTTCTCTAGTTTGTATTCATTTTGTGTAAAAATACAGTTTTCGATGCACTACGTACAAACTGATATACACAAGCTAAAAATCACATATTATGATCATCTTACTTCATAATGTAGAGTTTGAATGGTATAAAACGGGTACAAAAGTGATAATATTTCATATAATCTCGAAGATTCCACTAAATTTGAAGAGTTGAGGGGTGGTTGTAATTATCCAAACAAGAGGGGTGTTTTTGTAATTTGACCATACCTCAGGGGGTGTTTGTAATTTACCCAAAAAAGAATGTATCATGTGGTCTATTTTGTAACTTATTTCAATCAATTGGTTTCAACGTAATATAGTTTTCATTATGTATTGAAAAAAAAAAATTCGTCCCTCAAATTTATCTCTATTTCATATTTGGCCCCTCAAGTTAAGAAAAATAGATTTAATTTAGTGCTCGTGTTTCAACAATTTAACCATTTTGGTATTTTCCGTTAATTTACCATTAGTCCTTGAGATAATACAGTAATGGAAACATGCTTGACTCCATTAGTGCTAACGGAAAATTGACGGAAATAACTAAAAATTAAAAGTTTGAAACATAAGGGACGAATTTTGTTTCATTATGAACAATGAGGACCAAATATGAAATTAGGGTAAACTTATAGGACGAAAAATGTATTTTCCCTTATGTTATTTATTAAAATTTAAAGAGAGTGCTCTCCGCAAGAAAACCATTTGTTGCCCATAGAAAACTGACGTGTACAACAAATAATCTTATAATCTTTTGGAGTAAGTAATGGTTCAGAGTTATGTAGTACCGACACTTCAATGTCTTAATGTTTCCGTGTTTCAAACATATTTTGTGCCCGACAAAGACACCTAATGGACACCTTATGGGTCATTTAGCAATTTTTAAAAGTTAGAAAAATGTTTGAATAGGAAATTTTCAAATATTTTTGTTGCTTGTATGAAAATATATAAAAAAGAATTTATGTATAAATAAAATAAGAACTTATATATGTTTATATAGAATATTTATAAATATATCCTTATACTTTTAATATTTACATGTTTTCCCCAAACTCTCATTCCCCATTTTTTGGATATTTCGTTTCCCCGAATCCGTTTCCTCTATTGTGTGTGTGTGTGTGTGTGTGTGTGTGTGTGTGTGTGTGTGTGTGTGTGTGTGTGTGTGTGTGTGTGTATATATATATATATATATATGGGGGGAAAATACTGTTTTTGTCCCTTAAATTTGCACCTATTTCACATTTGATCCCCTCAAGATCGCAAAAAACACATTTGATCCCTCATGTTTCAAAAATTCAACCTTTGCAGTCATTTCCGTCAATTTTCCGTTAGTTTTGACGGAATCAAGCGTGTGTCCGTCAATGCCTTAACTGATGGACTTGACGGATATGACCAAAAGTGTTGAATTATTGAAACACGAGAGACCAAATGTGTTTTTTGTAACTATAAGGTAATCAACCATATGTGAAATCAATACAAACTTGAGCGATGAAAACTGAAAGTTTTCCGTATATATATATATGGCTTTGGTGAACTTAACATATGAAAAGGAACTTAACTAAAACGTAACGAAATCAAGAAAGTAAATTTCAAATATATAGATTAAGAATACATACTTAGATACTCTCCGGAAACGGAACCATTACATCAACGCAAGCTAAATCCGCGTCGTCGACTAGTTCAAACGTCTTCGCCCAAGGACTGTAGAGCGACATCGAACGCTTCGACACAATCAAAACCTTATTCTCCACAAAACACTGCGGCTTAAAGCAACTAATCGGCGTCTCCACATTCTCAATGGTTATCACATTCATCCAATTATTAGTACTATTGCCACACCCTTTTTCCTTTGCCCAGATCTCAACCCTAGTTTCGTCCTCCCCGTTTCGATACAAGCACAAGAAACCCTTCCAAATAGTCAAATGAAACGATCTATCGTCGTCTTTTAAATACTCCGGCTTCTCCAAAACCCTAAACTCGTCGTCTCTCGGATCAAAATATACTATTTCCGTACAATTATCCCGCTGCATGGCCCAATAAACAACCCCATCAGCACATACTCCACAAAAATTCATCAATTCCGAAGAACCATGCGTAGTTTGATCGTCGAATTCTCTTACATTGACGATATCTTTATCCCTGGTTGAAAAAACGAGGTAGTGGCTTCTGTATACGATAACAGCCTTAAAATCGCCGGTGATCGGATTGTGACAAAGTCCAAAGTTCAAACGAGACTCAAATTCAATCGGGGAAGAGAATTTCGTCTCGGTTCTTTTTGATGGATTCCACAAGGTGAAATTCCTGTACCAGAAGTCGGATAAGAGAAGAACGCCGTCACAAACGCAGAGGATCGTGTTCCATTGATCCGGGCCTTTGATTTTCTCGACGGTTATAAACTTTCGGCCTTCCAATTTGACAAGAGAGAAGAAGTTGTGGTAGCCGAGTGAAATCTTGGCTAGGAAGAGATTTTGGACGTTGGAAAACATGGATAGGTGCCGATGGTTTCGGACGAATACGGGATCGGAGATTATCGTATTCCATGACTTGCAAACTGATTTGAATCGAAGAAGAGACTTAACCGGTAATTTCGACAGGATAAATTCTATCATGTCCGCTGGAAGATCAACTGGTTTTTCTTGTTTTGCATCCATATATGGTTTTTTCTTTTTTCCTTTTCTTTTTTCTTCCGATCTTTTTTCTTCCGAGTTTGTGGGATTGTTTGTTTGTTACGTTGTTGATTTATATATGGAAGAGGTGTTCTAATTTGCGTGGGATTTAAATAGCTGTGTTGATGAATGGCCGAGAAGACATGTTTTAATTAAGGCAGCGACTATTTGCAAGACGAAAATTACTTAGGGCAAGACCAATTTAATTTTTTTTATTAAATTCAGTATAAAAAGACTATAATAATCTTAATAAAATACAAACAAAATAAAAATTATTTTATTAATTTCCTCAATTTAAAAAAAGAAAAATTAATAAAAAAAGAAAGGAAAAAGAAATTGAATTGAGAATTGAAAAACGAGGAGGGAAGAAGGAAAGAAGAAAACAAACAAATCAATTGCAGCACTCAACCGTCGCCCCGTCGCCCCGTCGTCGTCGCCGTCGCCGTTGAAGTCCACCACCTCCCCGTCGCCGTTGAAGTCCGTTGTTGCCCCAACCCCGCCACAACATCTCACGAAAAGCAAGTAAGGAAATTACTTTTTGAATTAACTTTTTCTTGAGGAATAAGTGTGATAAACATGATTTTATTGTTAGAATAATGAATTCAAGTTATTTTAGAACATATAGTTGATGATTCTGGGGTTCGATTGTAGCACTATTGTTGAAGGAGTTGCGATTTTACGAAAAACGACCTGTACTTGTCGATTTTTTGGAAAAATTTCGACACACCAGCGTCGAAATATTCGCTACCAGAATGTCGAAAATTTCAATATAATTCGACAGTTAAGGAGTGTCGAATTATGTTGCAATTTTCGACACTACTGTGTCGATATTAACCGGATATTTCGACCTGTACATGTCGAATTTTTTGTGCGTGAAATGAGGTGCGAAAAACGAGAAAAACGATCACAAAGTACAATATTTCTTACCTCTTTGTGTTCTTCGACCTTAGAATCCTCCATATTTATGTCTTGTGTATCCATAATGTCCTTCTTTTCAAGTTTTAGTAAGATTTGAGGGTTTTATGTGATAAGGGTTTTGGAGAATATGGAAGATTTTTTTGTGGAAAAAAATGTGTAAAATGAGGGTGAAGAAGAAGATGTTGGTGTTTTGTTGGGGGAGTGAGTTCCCTCTCTTTTTTCCTTTTTTTTTTATTCTTTTTTTTGTATATTTTTTTTGTCTTGCAATAGCAATTAGCTTAATTTAAATTAATAATATCTAAATTATTATTGGGGTTATATTTGTAATTTATAGTCTTGATCTTAGTAAAATTATTTATATTTTGGTCTTGCATGAAGTAAGGTCTTGCACTTAGTAATTTTCGTCTTGCAAATATTCGCTGCCTTTAATTAATTTGAGTAGGTAGGATTTAAATTGCCGTGTTGGCCCTGGAAATCTCGTTTTCAGGTCCCTCAAATTTGCACCAGTTTCGTATTTACAAAAAACACATTTGGTCCCTAATGTTTCAACTATTGTTAGTCATTTTTGTTAATTTACCGTTTTAATCCTATATAACAAAATAACATTTGGAATCCACCGAAAACTCTGGATCCACCAGAAAATAAAGAAAACTCTAAAGATTTTATTAAAATTCGAAATTCTTCTCAAAATAAAGTCCTAATGCAACTATTTATACTAAAAACTGAAAACCCTAATTAAACTAAGAAAATACTAAAAATTACCAAAAACGGCAAAAACAAGTTAGAGTCTCGTCTCGTGGGAACAACCCAATTTACGGAATCCTAATCAGATTTTTCTATGATTTGATATTAATTTTCTAAAACTTGCCCAAAATAGCAAAAACGAACTTTTAGGAGTCTAAACGACGTTGGATTGCTGAAATTTGACGTGATTCATAAGCTTTGCTCATGAGTTTTGTTCCTTGCGCCGTTTCACTTGAGATAGAATTCGTTTCGTACTCAAATACAATTTGAGTTCGTCGAAAACCCTTATTTTTCCATAATTTATTTCGGTATCTCCACCAATGCCCATCAATAACTCTTTTCTGAATTAAATAGTTATTTTGCAATTCGAATTCGATTTGACGTTCCTTATCAATAATATACAATTTATTTGTGATTTTGTTCGACTATCCAGTAACTTGTACTGCATAACACTTGATACTGTATGGGCAAAAGAAGAAAACACTTGATACTATTGAAAGAAAAGCTAAACTATATGCAATACAATGTTTGGAGTAAGCTGTATTATTAGATCATAGAAGGAATTCGCGTACGCGTACTGGTCTCTTGACTGCATTTGTAAAGCCCTACGTACACCAAGATAAACGAAAACATGTCAGAATCATGTCGGCAGTCAAAATATTAGTGGATATTTCGTCCTTGAGTTCGATTTGATGGCGCGAAAGGTATTAGCATTTATTTCGTACCTCGTTAAACTTGAACAGCAAAGGGTGCGAATCTCTCTGCGCTATACAAGACTTCTGCGCAACCTTGTTCGTAATTTGAGAACCTTCTTTATTGACCTTTTTGAACCTGGTCAACATACACAAAAATATCATAAGATTCCTTTTAAAAATAGTAGTATCGAAAAAACATATCATGAATTAGTTCATCGTACAGTGGAACCTCCATAAAATTAATAACCTCGCTGAAATAATACTTTCTTCTGGTTCCAACTCGGTAAAAACGTATTAAATTATTAGTTCGATAATTTAATATTTCGCTAAACTAATAGAATTTTTTTAACCCCGACTGTATTAATTTAAAGAGGTTTAACTGTAATTATCTTTTGTATTACAAAAAGAAACTGGAAGCAATATTATAATTCATAAAAGGAATGAGAGCAAAGGCTTAAATACCGAGCAAAGTAATCAGTCTGGACACCAGAATGTTTTTTTGTCCTTTGAACCGATTTTACTTCATCGATAGCAGATTTGGATGAGAGAGAGAGTCCTGATTTCTGTATTTTCGTCTCGGCAGATCCATTTGTGTTAGTAGATTTGAACGGCAGTCGACTTTCGGTGTTACTCCTTGTCAAGGCATCGTGTTCGTCCGTGTGCAGTTGGGTAAATTTGGAGAGGCTACTTTGCATAATCTTTTGCTTTTCCACCTGCAAGTTATTTCAAATTATACTATATAATTTCACCGCAGTTATCTAAATTGCGATATAGAGATTCCACTAATTCATTCAGGAATGCTTTGAGCTAAGTATAAAAAAATGCGACGAAAATAATCTGTGTAGCACAACATGGTTTCTATCACTTACCTCGTGAACCAGGACCTGCTTCACCGCTGACGCAAGATTAACGTGACATGAATTGTAAGCCTGCGAGAGAGACAAAATAAATAAAGGTGATGGTTTCAAAGAACAATACCGAGTGTTTTCGTAAATTACATACAGCATTATTTGCATGATTGACATATACTAACCTTGAACTGTATAAATTCACTGAGGGGCGGGTCGAGCGAAAGTGTGGTTGCATCTGAAGAATCTTCATGTCTGAAAGTAACGGAGCGATCAGATTTTACGTTCTTGAATGTTATAGCATACGAGACCATGTTCTTTACTAACTGCCCCAGTTCATTCTTCTCTTTGTCCGAAAGCAAATGCAACGCCACCTGCATATAAAGAATGCACTTATAAATAAATAAATTATTAATAAACTGCCAAAAACCAAGCATATAAGCTTGATTACGTGACAATAACTTGCAGTTATTTTGCTCATCAGTTTTTTTTTATTTTCACACATAAATTACCGGTCTTAGGGTAGGTGGTGACAAAATATGCAGCATCGGGGAAATCGAGTCTTCCACAAATGATTTGGTAGACAAATGCCTCGAAATATGCGGCGATATTCTGTTGTGCCATGTTTGGAACATGTCTGCCCTTTCAGCCAAAAGCGTTCGCTGTCTGTCGAAAATAATTTTGACATTACGCAAAGGTACAAGAAAACAGTGGGGAAAAACGAAGAACCGGAGGTAATATTGTACCTGTAGAAAGACTTTGGCCATTCAATATCTTTTCTCTCGAGTTGAGCTACGAGACCGTGTATGCATATTGCAATTGGAGGCTGATAAACTGCGGAAAGCAATTCAAAAAGCAAACTTAGAACCAAATTAACGAGATTTAAGGGGATTCGACATTTGCCGACGACTAGAAGCGCATTCATTACCTTGAAGAGCCATTCGTTGTGTACGCATTACGTATCGATGAGTAATGTCAGAAATTAGCAGATTATCCAGACATTTTACCTAAAAGAGACGATTGGTTAAAAAATTCCTTAACGAGGTGAGTAACAAGTTCAATTGAACTAAGTACTAAGGCCCCGTTTGGTTGGCAAAATAAGATTAGCCAAAATAAGATTAAATAATGTAATGAAACCCAATTATTTTATTGGAGCTTGCGACGTCCAAAACAAAAACTCATTAGAAGGCAAGATAAGTCAAGATAAGCCATGATTATATAATTTTGGCGGGTCGACCCGGCAATTTATTTGGGATACCAAAGATCAAATTAAGTCCAACTATTTAGTTAATCATGGCTTATCTTGGCAACCAAACGGGGCCTAAAAGTTTAAAAGTCACGAGACTTACGGTCTTTTGCATCATGGGATCAACATAATTGAGCTGCAAAATATTTTCGTGAATCCCATCCATTATTAAGTCATAGTCGCCGCTGGGATGGTAAAGAAAACAAGACGTAATCTTCGAATTGGACTAATTGAAGATTAATATAAAAAATTAAGAAAAAAAATTCCTACTTACCGGTTAGATATCACAGAGTAGAGAAATTCAAAGTCCTTGGAGTTGCTGCTGCTAGAATTATTAGATTTTCTGTCCCGTTTGCCCTTTCTCTTTTGGAATATCTTTGTAAAAAGAAGAAGAAAATAGGCGAGTGAGGATGATAAGTGAAGCACAAGGCCGTGAGATTTTCGGAAATGTGAAACCATTTATTGAACTTACCTCTTTCCATACATCGAAAGCAGTTTTTGATGAATCCTTCCGACCAACCACTTGTGCACTTATCTCCAACTTAAATAAAAAAGGAAAAATTGTCTCAACAAAGTTGACAAAAAAATACTGCTTTTAACGTAAATATATCTGCAATCAAGAATTAAATGAGCATGAGAGAGAGAGAGAGAGAAAGAGAGAGAGAGAGAGAGAGAGAGAGAGAGAGAGAGAGAGAGAGAGAGAGAGAGAGAGAGAGAGAGAGAGAGAGAGATGGTTGAATCCATACCACATTGAGGACTTGCTTCTTCTTGTTGAGGAACTGAAGGGTGTTCAAGCACGATCTTATATCGCATTCTGAGGAAACGTAACAATCAGAACACATTTAATCACAGACGAGTGAAGTTGAATTTTTTTTTAAATTTTATTTCAGATTTACAATCATCGATCGGGAGATATCATGACTAACCAGTATATTCTGCAAGTGCAGTAAGAGCGATGGAACTCGTTTTCACTCCTTCCTTATTACATATATACTTCAACCTATCATTTCACAGTTATGTGGTCAGCTTAGAAAGTAGAGGGACGCATCAGTAATTAATGACTTTACTACTACATCTTCGATATGGAATCAATCGGCTTAACAAAACAGTTTTCTAAACAAATGTTACTTGTCCTGCAAATAACGCAAAAAATAATAAAAACAAACAGGTCGTCAAACTAAAAAGAATTACCTATTTACAACACGACAAACAGTTGGTTGGATGAAAATGTGAACCCTGCAATGGAAAAAAAAAAGTCGTATTTCAATATCGATTGACAACAAGAGCAATTTATATTTTCGGGCATGATCTTAATATTAAGTCCAAGAACTTACTTGGCCACCTGACGCAATGGTCTTAGTGCTGGTGCGTATAAATCATTACAAATACATATCACCTGCGTATATGACACACAGTGAAGGTGTAAGAGGCTTTTAAATGTATGTAATATAACCGACAATATGAATATAAAGTCATACTTACGGGCCTCAACAAATGTTTCTTTTGCTTCTTTCCAGAACTCTTCTGACCAGAATGCGCTTCTTGAGATGCGTTTTCTTTGCCAGTATTACTTTTTCTTTCAGCAGAAACCTACATACGAAAAATTAAAAAATGTCATACAAAAATTGCTGAACACACGATTCTTACACCGAAGGCAAATATCATAAGAAAATAAATAAACATCAGTCCACAAAAATATACAAGAAATAAGCAGCGAGAAATAACTCGAAGATTACGGTACGTACCAATCGAAGAATGATCTCCACGGCACCCTTCCCATCTCCTAGGGACCCATCGATCTCGTCAATAACCTTCAGAAGACCCCAATTTTGCGTCAGATGAGCACAGTATGAAAAAATGGAGAGATTTCAATTATATAAACAATTACGCATTGAGACGAACCAAGCATTTTGGCTTTGAATCGGCAATAACCGAATTCATCTGAACCACATCTAGGATTTTAGCTTCAATCGTTGATGCTGAGCGGTCGTCACTTGCATTAATCTGTCGAAGAAATAACTGCCAGTTAGTGGAAAAGAAAAGCCTTGCTTATTGGACAAAATTTTCAAAAATTTCTAACGGACGGCTTTCGAAGATTTCTATCACACTACACTTGATACACTAAAGTTCCGGATAACAAAGCCAAGTCAGCAGCTTATACGCTACAGGTAGCAAAACGAATATCTAAAATATAATGAGATATGCGGACAAATTGATGGATGGTAAGTTTCTTCGTGATCAGAATGGAAATATAATCATTCAGTGTACATTCACCGTAATTTGGAAAAGATATTTTGTAAGTACAACAAACTGATTTCACATTCAAGAGATGGGCACGAAAAAAAAAATGTAAGTGTTAAAAATTATAGTACCTCGACGACACGGTACCCACAATGCCTAGCAGCTACATGTGCAAGTGTTGTCTTCCCGAGCCCAGGTGAACCGCAAAGTAACAGAATCTGCGACGAATAATCAACTTTAAGTTGTTAACATTCATATACATACACAAAGATATACGGTTAAACCTCTATAAATTAATACAGTCGGGACTAGGGAAATTCTATTAATTTAGCGAATTATTAAATTATCGAGTTAATAATTTAACACGTTTTCACTGAGTCGGGACCGAGAGAAACTATTATTTAATCGAGGTTATTAATTTATCGAGTATTAATTTATCGAGGTTCTACTTTACGTGGAATTTCAAATAGAAATTAAACTACTCCATGTGGCAAGTACTTCTAAATATGGGGCAGTTCATTGACATAGTGAAGAAAACTAGTAACAATATGTGCATCAAAAAGACAAAACCAATATATAACAAGGATAAAATAGATAGCAAAGAAACACAGAACAAACAGGGAAACTAAAAAAACAGACGAACGAGGACAACCAAGCACTAAAAATAGATGACTAAAATCTGGGTGTACTCGTATTCGACACGTGGCATCTAAGCAAAACATGAATACAGCAACATATTAGTATACTACAATCATGAAAATTAAAACGCAAAATTTCAGCTTTTCAACACATGAAGTGAAGAAGTCGAAAATTGAAAAGTTAAAAGACGTACGATGCCACAGTAATGTTAGGCCTCGTTTGGTTGCCAGGATAAGATTAAATAATCTAATGAAACCAAATTATATAATTGGACCTCTGATGATCCAATAAAAAAACATGCCTAGAAGGCGGGATAAGCCATGATAACATAATAATTGCAGGTCGACCCGGCAAGTTATTAGGGATACCAAACATCAAACAAAGTCCAATTATTTAGTTAATCATGGTTAATCTCTCCAACCAAACGAGGCCTAAAAGGACAAAGTAGGAGGATATCAACTGACCTTCTGTTCCGGAGGACCGGAACTTTTTTGCCCCTTGTCCCATACCTCTTCATTGCCTTGGGAAATGTTTTTGTCTTTATCCGCCTCGTTATGAACCCTCAGTGTATCTTTGCTGAATCTGGTTTCTCTGTTTCTTCCTCCGTAATAACTCTTGGTTGATTGCTTCGAATTTTGAGACCCCGTCGAATGTCGTCTCAGAGCAGACAAAACGTCGTCCATCGTACTCTTAACTTCAGATCCATAAACACAAGAATCCCATTGTTTCAACCACAAGAGAACCTGCAGTAAGTAGAAGGACAAATAGCTGTTAGAAGAAAATATATTCGTGAAGTAGTACAGTCAACGTAATTTCTTCAAGAGGGAAAAAAAACGAGGCAAAACAAACCTCACGATTAGTCTGCTCGTCACTAAGAAGCTCTGTGAATGAACTTGGAGCATATTTATCCACCCAAAGTTGCTCGTTAGTCACTAGCGCTTTTTCAGGAACAACCTCAGTTGGAACACCTTCGGCACTCGCTTGCAAAGCCTTTCACAAAAGAACATTAAAATGTTTAACGCTTATTATTTTATCGAGGATAAGAAACGTAGATCACACCATTTTGGACAAGACAAAAACCATACTGGTCACGGTTTCACATTCAATAAGAATCTTCAACTATGCCCCTTAAATTATTATCCATTCCTATAAAATAATATAATCCTTCTTCGATTTCAACAATTTCAAACACAAGTAAACAAATGAATAGATGGTTTTTGATTGTCTTCGAAAAGATTTTCTGTAAGCTACATCAGTTTGTATTAAATACTAAATATTTATCTAATTGGAGAGAACAAGAAGAAAAAAAAACGCATCAGAACGAAACTTACCTTTGTCAACTCCTCTTGCTCAACTTTTTCCATTAGAACTCTAACAGATTCCTCAAGCAATCCTGCATGTGAGCAAAGTTCCCTTTCATCAAGCTTATCCATAGTATAATTGTAGAAATCTCGTGTGAACATATAAGAAAAAACATAAGAGGAGTGCAACGTGGATGAAATATCCTAACCCTTAATGAAACAAGAACTCACAACGTGCTTCCGTTTCATTTATATAAAGTACATCGACAAACTCAGGAGAACAAAAGAAACTAATGCAAATAACCCAATTGTACCATCTCAGTAGCTAATGTAACAACAACGACAAGAGTATGTTCGCCTGAAACTATTACAATTCCGTATAGCATTATCGTTTAGTATTACTATGCAAAGGCAGCCACCGATCAAGTGAAGAAACTTCCGACCATCTAATGATATATTACCAACCAAATTCTTTCTTACACCCCCATAGTTCGATAAGTATATGAAACTCCAGTAGGGATATCAAAACTCTCGGCACCTAATTGAAAGAAACTACCTTAAAACGGAAACACGTATAATAGGAATCGAAAGAAACAATGATAATTCGAAAGCATAAAGCTCATACTAAGCATCAAATGTGGAAAAATTGTTACCATTAAAGTTTCCTCTGCAACTCGATTTCCTTTTCGTCTCCTCGTCGTCAATATCAACTCCGCGTATCTTAGCGTACACCCTCTCCCCATCCAACCCCGTCACAGGTACACAATCGCCGTCTATCTCGGTTGCGTATCTAGACAAAAATCTCTCGCCCTCGACAACCTCCATCTCTTCCACAGTATCTCTTGGGGGTGAGTATCTTAGCCACTCCTCCTCGTCATTATCATCAATTCCTCCATTATTCTCAGCGGGGCCCACATTTTCATTCAATAGAACTTCATCTGGGCATTTAGACCCGACCCGTTTCTCCATCGGGGCTTCCACTTGTCCGATTCGGGTTCTCTTTCCTTTGGGGAGAAATTCATCGAGGTCGTAGTAGTAGTTGTCTTCCACATCTAATGATATGGGTTTGGGGAGATCGGATCCGACCCGTTTATTGGCACCGGGTTGAGGTTTGAAAGGTGAGGGTTTTGGTGGGAGGGAGAGAGTTGGTCTTTCGGGAGGGTTGCCGGATGAGGGGGGCGAAGGGGGTGGTTCTTCGGTTTCAAGTTCAAAATCGTCGTCGAACTGATCGTCTGATGCGTTGGATTCCAGCCATTGAAGCTCTTCTAGATCGGGAATATCCATGCTACTCTCGAAGATTTTGTGTTTCTGTGTATGTGTGTTAGAAAGTGAGTGTGTGTGTGTGTGTGTGAGAGAGAGAGAGAGAGAGAGAGAGAGAAGGCGCTGCTCTGTGAGTGTGCGAGACAAATTGGCGGGAAAACGAAGATGAGGCGGCAGAGAAGACGAGCGAATCGAGCTTCTTGGTTGTGATTTGACCATCTTACCCTTCTATATTTCTTGTTTCTTGATCGACGGTGGAAATTGGACGAATAGAAATACTTTTCCAGAAAAATCTATCTTTGTCAAAAATTAAAAACTAAGTTCGAAAAATTTTAAAAATATCGAAACTTCGGAAATTGGAACCGAAAAAAATCCAAAACCAATTATTTTTGTTCCGGAAATTGAAACTAAATATTAGGACTGAGTAGTATCTCGGACCCTAGACAACCCCAGTATCTATTGGAAAATATAAGTTAAAGCTCATATTTTAGATGTCGTGTACCAATAAAACCATGTTCTAAAATTTAGTCTAGAGAAAATTAAAATCTAGTGCAATGCGGATGATTTTTAAAAAATGTAACACGCTCATTCCAGAATGATAACCAGTCGCAGAGTAAGGTCTGGAATGAGTAAAAGGGCTTCTATAGATATCAAAGTCTCCAAAGTTGCAGCCTATTCATAAGCAAATTCAATATCAACTGACATCCATACAATTACAAAGAAAGATCCTGACCAGAAAAGCCTTAACTCTTGTTTCTATTTCTATTTATTTTTTATTTTTAAATAATATATTAAGATTTTTAAAACATCATCACATGAGGATAAGCAGTAATTGATTCCACCTCAGCACAACAGTGAAACCTTGTGATCGTTCGATACACGTGTCACTACCACCACTCTCTCCAAGCACGTCTGATTAGCCTTCACCGCATTATCATATGGAGCCCTAAATTTTGACATGGAAGCGAGCTCGTGGACCGAGTCGGCTAACTTAGCCGTGCAAGAGACCATTTCAATGAGCAGTAGAGCCACCGCTGCCGCCGGTATCATGTCACGGAAATCGATTTCAAGCCACTTCCCGTTCTGCAACAAAGACTCGAGACTCTTGGCGGCAGCCTCCGCATTTTTTATATGAGGGTCGCTCAGCATCGCAGGGCTACTCATTTTCTTGATCCCGACCGATAGTTCTCTCAGAGCGTGGCTGCATTGTTGGCTTATTGTCGTGCACGGTTCTTGTATCTTCTCTCGGATTTCCATCGGTGTCTGTTAAATAAAAATTGCTTAGCATGATAATTCCCTAAATGGTGCGATTTTTTTAGGGGTAGTTTGCTAATGTTTATAATGTGGAGATTTTTTTACAAATAGAATAAATACATAGGTCTAAATGCAATAAACCCTATATATAAATATACCTGTATCTTTGAGTTGAGATAGCAATTTAATGCATCAATTTTGCATGCACATTCTCTAGTATTGGCTCCAATCTTAAGGTATTGTTCCCATGGATGCCAATACTTAAACCTACCATGCCTAGGCTCCCATTTTGCAACATTCACCTAGAAAAAGAGAATGGAAATCAAATCGTACATGGTAGGAAGAATTATATTCGTAATGCACTGAATAAGGATGTAAATCGGACGGATCGGATCACATCGAAATAAGTACTCTTGGAAAAATTCCAATTCTTTTCGGAAGTGAAAAAATAATTCCAATTCAGTAAAAAAAATCAAAAATCGGAATTTTAAAAAATTGGAATGAAAACTCTTGTTTCCAGTATTTGAATTGGAATCGGTGGAATTCAAAAATTGTGTCCCGGTTTCAACACCCAACACTGGGTAAACCTCGCTCTCGTTCAATAGTCTACAAATTACACAAGAGAGGTGTAGACTGCACATGAGTAGATAGTTTGTATTAACTAACCAATGTATCAGCGGTGCTTTTGGAATTAATAACCGTTATGTATCCGTCCGGTGACGCTTTCTTCTCTTGCTTTTTATCGTTGTTTGTCTCAAAGTATCTTCGTTCGAAACCTTTTGGCAAAAAAAAAAAAAAAAACTACATTCACATCAATACATACATTATACACATATATCCCATCATATATATATTGCCTGAACAATCTAATTAAATTATACCTTCCATGAAAATCCCAAGCTTTTCGATGTTATTAGCCGTGAGATTGTGAAGATCTTCACCTGCCCAAATCGGGCACACAAATATGGAGATGAACACAGTAAGAACTCCACCAATCATAACTGTCGACAGCCTTCTGTATGCCATCAGCATGACCTCATCATTCCGGTAGCCCGACACCGATATCAGACAAAACGACAATATAAATACTAAAAGTCCATAATCATATCTCGCCTGTACTTTCGGAAAAAATCTAATAAATGTCGCCAAAGCAGCTGCACCATTAAAAAATAATAGAAGCCCAAGAAAATATACACTAATCATCAATCATATATACACAGTAGAACCTCAATAAATAATACTCGATAAATTAATAATCTCGCTTAAATAATAGTTTCTTCTGGTCCGGACTCAGTAAAAACCTACTAAATTATTAGTTCGATTATTTAATATTTCTTTAAATTAATAGAATTTTACTAGTATTAATTTATAGAACGATTCAAATTTGTATAATCAGAGTAACTTTTGCTTACATATCAAGAAAATGAAAAATCCGAGCACACTAAATTCCACGATTCTTCCGTTAAAACTCGTTAACCGGTGCGCAGCGAGGCCTAATGCACCTCCTATCAATGTGGCAACCCCTCTATTCACACCTTTTCCAAGTGTTGCACCTGAAATAATTATATAAAATCCTAATTAATTAGTCAAGAAGATTCGAATCGAAAAAACGAGTGGAACCAAATAAATATTCTTACCGACGGTAAAATCGAAGATGATAATGACAGTCATGACAGCCCACATTGCAGAAACGCCGAAACCATCGTACAAGAAATCGAAATAGTAGAGCAAAGAAACTAGGGTTACGGCCAATCCGACTTTACACGAGTGAGTGATTCTTCTCGGATCTTGTTTTCCGAGGTTTTTCGCATCTCTGACAGGACACATCACCGTACTAACAACCTTGTCCGAGCAACACTTCAAACGTGTCCATGCAATTTTCGGCAACTCTTTAAGAACACTACTTTCTTGATTGTTGTCGGATGCCATTTTAATATTGTTGTTCCTCCAAAACCTCAGATGTTACTTAAGTATTAAACCCTCTCTCAAACAAATATGTAACAACACGTGTGTGTCAAGAAAGGGGCACTAAAGTAAATATTAAACTTTGTGTTCCATGTAATATGTGTTGAAAGATTTGGTCAATATTTAGTTGTTAGCTATTTTCTCGGTATTTTCTGTTGTGATTTTACATATTTAGAGATGATTTACTCAATGAATAAAATAGGGGGAAATTATAGTTTTCACCCCTCAAGTTTGCATCGATTTCACATTTGATCGCTCGTGTTCACAAAAAAAACATTTGGTCCTTCATGTTCCAATAATTCAACATATTTGGTCATTTCCATCAATTTACTGTTAGTCCATTAGTTAAGCAGCGATGCGCACACATTCTGATAGTTTTAACGGAAAATTGACGGAATTGATTAAAAGCGTTGAATTTTTAAAACATAAGGGACCAAATGTGTTTTTTTGTAAACATTGGGGACCAAATATGAAATCAATACAAACTATAGGGATGAAAATTGTATTTTTCACATAAAATAATCTCGGAAAAAAATACAATTTCCATCCCTCAAGTTTGCATCAATTTCTCATTCGGTCCCTCATATTTCAGAAATTCAACATTTTAACTAATTGGCTAACGGTAAATTGACGAAAATAAAATTAAATGTTAAAATTATTGAAACATAGGAACCAAATGTTTTTTCTGTGAACATGGGCGACCAGATGTGAAATCAATGCAAACTCGAGGGGTATAAACTATATTTTTTGCAAATAACCTCAGCAAACACTTTATTCTTCATAAAAATTGTATCTTTCTTCATTTATCAATCTATCATATTTTTTTTAACGTAAAATATGTCAGTCGGTAAAGAAACAGAGTGGGAAAAAAAGATCAACATGCCAATTGATCTCTGTACGATATAATTTCTTCGAAAATCGGGAGTCTTTTCGATCTAACGGGGTTCCAGCTGTTCATCAACTGATCAAGTCCACCAATGAACGCATCTTCTAAACTTATACCCGAAGAAGCCGAAGAATCGGATATTGAAGATTTAATCGAATTTTCCAACTCCTTCAAAAGCTCCTCCGAACGATTCTTCAATTTCGGATCATCGGAACCTGGAAGTTCGCCTTTCAACACGTTTTCAAGAATCGATCTTGCTTCGGTATACCTTTCTTGTTTTACAAGGCACGTGCATAAATTGCAGGCTTTGTTTGCATCTGGGTCTATTTGCTGTGCTTTTCGATAAACGGCCTCTGCTGCAGTATAGTTCGTTTGCTGCATATACGCCCAACCTAAATTCCCCTGCAATAATAATATTGCAATAATGAGGAACTTTTTACTTTACTCACAATTGTTCAAGCACACAAATGATTTTTTTTTTTTTTAAATACAGTTAAACCTCTATAAATTAATAGAGCCGGTACTATCAAAATTCTATTAATTTAGCCAAATATTAAATTATCTAACTAATAATTTAGTAAGTTTTTACCGAGTCGGGTTTAGATGAAACTATTCTTATTTAAGAAAGGTTATTAATTTATCGAGGTTCTACTACAACTAATCATTATTGGGAAAAATATACTTTTCGTCCCTCAAGTTTAGCTCGATTTCATATTTAGTCCGGCTTGTTCACAAAAAAAAAAAAAGATTTAGTCCATCATATTTCAAGAATTTAACATTTTTGGTCATTTCTGCCAATTTACCGTGTCAATTTACCGTTAGTCTATCAACTGATAGTGACGGGTACATGCTTAATTTTGTAAGGTATTTATGGAAAATTGACGGAAAGGACCAAAAGTATTAAACCATTGAAACATGGGTACTAAATCTGATTTTTGTTAACAAGGAGGACCAATTGTGAAATCGAGGTAAATTTAAGGGACGAAAAGTGTAATTTCCCAATTATTATTATTAGACCGAAATTGTGGGTTTCTAATTACCAGTATTCGAGATGTCTCTTGCTTAACGGTAACCTGAAATTTCCGTCCATGCGAACGAGCCGTTTTTGTAGGTTTTCCATTAAAGGCTTCTCCTTGGCCAATAATCCTTAACTTCTGCTTCAGCAGCTCGATTTCATCGTCTATGTTACCACATTTCTGCAAAGTCAAATCATATTTAAAAAAAAAAAGTCAAACGAAAAATATCGAGGATAAAAAAAACACACAAGTGGATAATTATATGCACCAACGAAAAATTTAAACGTTATTTAGTCGTTACCTTGTATAAATCAATAAGCACGTTGTCTAGTGATTCTTGGGCATTTTTGGAGCACCGATCTCTGAAAGATTTTATAGCTTCGATTGCTTCTTCGGCTCGATTTTGTTGTTTCATAACAACCGCCATGTCTTTGAGTGCACTGTCTACTCTATCTCCCGTGTTTATTGCCTTCCAGAATAAGACTATTGCGGCTTCCGGATCCTTCTCGGCCAACTATTACAAAATACGGATTTTACCACGTTAGAAAATTCGATTAATTAGACAAACCGAACATTTGACATTTACATGACAAACATGTAATTAAAAACAGCAATGGTAATAGTAAAAAGTGTCGTAAAATACAGCGTCGGTGGATTTGAATTGTAAATTTGTTCATTGCAAGAAAGTGAACTAATGGCATTTGTGAAAAGGCAGGATATTATAGGTGGGTGCCCCTTCACACTCCGAAAGGGTAATTTAGTCAATAATTAATCAGAGCTCGGGGGGCCAATTGCGGTAGCGCATAAAATCAACTAGAGCCCACATAAATTATATCTACTACAGCCTCACTAATAATTATTGGACAACATATTAATGTACAATAAATCTGGCATAAGGTTTTAATATAATCATATTAGCGGAACCCGGATTTTAAGCCCGAGGGAGCGGAATGCATTAAAAACAAATATGAGGGGTGGCCGTTAATGCTATTGTACGCACAAAAAAAAAATTATATTTATATATAAGTTAATAGAGATTTGAGAAATGTTGGGGGCCATGGCCCCCCTGCCCCTATGTTGGCTCCACCACTTGCCCCTATGTTGGCTCCACCACTGCATGTGGAACGACAAAGTCCAAGAACTCCTACACATCTATATGGAACAATTTTTGGTTGATAAGCAATTGAGTCGGGCTTTAATCGATCCCAAACACGAATCGAGCTCGAGCCAAAATTCATAGTTTATTTAACGAACCGAGCTCAAAACCGAGAAAACAAGACCCCATAAATTTGCAGGGAAAATTCCACTAAACTCATATCACACGAACAACAAAACTAAACAATTGGCTTGGTTTCAAGAAGTACATTTACAAGATTAATTAAGCACTAAAAAAAACACAAAAATCTCACCCAATTTTTTCCCTTATTCTTGTTCAGTCAACTTCAAAATTCCAATCTTTAAAAAGTCAAACCAACTAATTAAAGACCAGAAACCATGAACACAGTATATTATAACGCAAACATTAACATCTACAAGCTACGAACGAATCTCACTCGCAGGAAACAGCATATATACATAATAATAATAAATAAATAAATGCAATATTTAAAATAATGAAAAACCTGGAAATACTTGGCTCTGACATAAGGGCTGTCACCAGGAGGTAGTTTATGGATCGCATGATACGTTTCATTTTTCTCTGTTTTTCTTGGACCGCAGCTATTAATATTATTCCTCATCGATCCCTCTAAATTCAAATCTCTCTAGGGAAAAAAATAATATAATTATTATTATTATTTTTATTTTTGTAAAGAAATGGCAAATGGGTTTAGCTCAGATACAGTGAGAAGAAGGTTTTGAGGTTGCAGAAAAAAGAAACAGTCAAGAAATGATGGATATATTGGGATCGTTTGGATGGAATGAACCTGGACGTGGGCATGTCCAGGTTCTTACCTTCCTGGATTTTCTTATGTTCATTCAGTTCATATGGTGCTGTTTGCTTGCCACGTCTGCCAAAACAAAATTTTAAATAGTGGTGCCATTTTTTTATTTTTTTATTTTTTGGAAAAATTACACATCACCCACGAGGTACGCTAAAATAGCTGTAAGGTCCTTGTAGAATCGGTAATTACAATCACACCTGAAACATTGTTAGAAACCCTAACGAAATAATGCATTTGGTAAGTTATTTCGTTACGGTTTTAACGGACTTTGTTTCAGACAGTGGTGGAGACAACGGGGTGACATGGCTCTCGTAACATTTCTTAAGTCATTATTATGCTGTATAAGATTTATAAATTTTAGTCTATGTTAACGGCCCCGCGGGAAATAAATACAGTGCATATCGATCCCCAGGACAAGGAATATTGCTCCGGTGATTGGTTTAGGGGTGTGGATGTAATTACCAATATCACAGGGACCTTAAAGTTATTTTAGTATATCTTAGGAATGCAAGTGTAATTTACCAATTCTACAGGGGTTTAAAAGTTGTTTTAGCATACCTTAAGGTGCAGGTGTAATTTACCCTAATCTTTTTTTTTTACTTTTTTTTTTTGTCGTGCTTATTTATTCTCAGGAATGCAGATGCTTATTAAGGCCCAATAAACCTATCTTGGCCCAGTTGGATCTATAAATGAAGTCTAGCCCAACTACTTTATTTATAATAAATCAAGGGTCGAAATTGTACCGATCGGACCGGTATTAGCACTTTCGAACGAAACAAAATCTAGAAGTGGAAAACTTATTCAAATTCTCCTCCATAAAAACTCGAAATTGCAGTTTCGTGAATTTGAATAAAATTGTTTATATTTGCATGCTTACGATCTTTATCTGATTTTTTCAGTTATTATGATTAATCACAACTCTATCCAATTACGAACAGTTAGATAATATTAGGATCATTCAATGATGCAATATTCTAATTAGCTTGGATTGAAATGATGCAATTTTTTTTTATTACATAGTAAACACCATGGAAACATTACACCATACATAGAACAATCAATACAAGTACAAATTAAAGACAAAAAGCCTTATTATGTAATAATATTCCTTAATTACCACATTGATTCTGGCTTAATTATTTATTCAAACAACTTGAATATAACAAAATACTTAAATCTTGATGGGGTCGACGAACAAGGCAACGATGTGAGGTTTAAGGACCTTTTCGGGTTGAGTGTATCCATCTTCGTTGTTCTTGTAAGTGACATCGATTATTCTTTCAAGATTAAGGATTCTCATTAAAACATCCCTTGGGTGAGACGACGGCTTTAAACACTCCTCGTTCGTATCTTTCCATGAATTTGTTGCTATTTCGAAAAATTTGTCCATTGCTTCTTCCTTAGTTGCTCCAAATTCCTTCATGTAGGATTCAATTCCGGTAGCTATTTGTCCTCTTGCCTTCTCAACCTAGAAATCTCAACAACAAATATATATTTACGAACTCAAAGAAAAAATAATATTCAATTGAGGTAAATTCAGATGCAGTTATTCAGCTAAATACGAATGCAGTACTTATACAGTTCCAAGTACAACTTGAAGTATTAGGTATCTATATTAAGTTGCTTCGTTTGTATACCTCATAAGTAGCGATATCATCAATGAGACGACAAATTTTGAGACTTGCTACAAGCATCTTAGGTTTCTGACTAAGCCATTCGAAATCGGGCTCGTTTGCGGATTTTGTTCCGAGCAAAGCGGTGGTTGTGTGGTAACAATAAGTGCATGTGATCAAAGCATTGTCCAAATATTCATTGAATGGAGGCAAATATCCTTCAATGAACCACTTTGCTTCTACATGGTAGCTCCTCACCAATTCCTTAAGCTACATCACATCATATATTATATGACAAAAATTAGTACATCATATATATATATATATATAAACATGCAAGGAGAAAGAATCTTGATTTTTTTTTTGTTAGGGCTTAAAATTAAGTCATACAGATTCTTTGGCATAGGTTATGGCATATGATCTTCTTTCTTGCTCTAGTTCTTTTTCAAATTGTACGTAGAGATCCAAAAGAGCCGAATAGAACGGTTTAATGTATTGGGGGAGTCGATCGATTTGGCTAATATCCCACCTAAATAAATTAAACCAAAAATATATTAATTAAAAAAACTTATAAGCATGTATGACAAAATTTTAGGTTTTTAAAAAAAAAATAATAATTACTTTTCAATGGCGTCGGTGAAAATATTGAGTTCTTCGATAACACCATAAGCATCGTAAGTGTCGTCGATTATGGAAGTCATGATAATGGTTTTAGTGAGCATGACTCGAGCGCGAGAGTATTGAGGCTCGTGGTACACTCCCACTGCCCAAAAGTAACACTCGACCACTCGATCTCTTGCGTACGGAAGCTTCGAAACAAGGTCCAACTCTTTCCACCACCTAAATCCAAATAAATCAATTATAATTAACAACATATTTAATCGTCGAAACAAAAATGTATATTTATCTCGACGACATTATATATATACCTCGAGACTTCACGGAGCTCGTCTTTGTAAAGCATCTGCAGTAGATTATAGTCCAATTTGGCAAAAATAAGAAGGGTTTCGTTTTTGTTTTCATCTTGTTCGTAAAAAGAGATGAAATTACGCGTTTCGATTCTCGGATTCCCGAAATGCAAGGGTTGAACTAGGGCATGGAAAACATGTTCTCTTAAGGGTGAGCTTAGATTTGGTGCAATGGACTTAAGGTTGCTTGTGGCGAAAGCAAGAGCATCTTCGAGAATATCCTCTTCGTGCACTCGAAGATACGATGCTTCGTACAAACTCAACAAACCCTTTGCATCACTCTTGATAACCTCTTTGAATTTCCCCTCACCATCCTTGAATTTTCTAAATATATCTGATAAAAAAAAAATTAATAAATCGAGTACGTACAAAAAACACGCGTATGTGTGTATATATATGTATAATAATTAAATACACGCAAGCACCAGAAGATATACGGTGACCGTGCTGTCTGAAAACACGGAAATGAAGCGAAACGGTGTACAAATCGTAGGTTTCGTCCTCGTAATTTGTATTCAGATTGAAAAATTGTTCCAATTTTTCTTCAATCTCGTTTTCGAAGTGGTACGAAATGCCTAAGCGCTCGATCGTGTCGATCAGATTCAGACCGTCGAGAATTTTAGTCTCCTTGGCTTTCAGCATAGTCCAAACTTCATTCCTCAACACTTGAATCCTCTCGGAATATTCTTCTCTCACCTGTTAATTAATTAATTAAAGTATTAATAACAAATGAACAATATTTATGTACTTTAGAGACAATAATATATGTTTAATTAGAGTGCATGTATACTTATATAATATATATATACATATATTACCTGAAGATCAGAAGTGTAATTGATGAACTGATCACCCCATAAACTGGGAGAGAAGTTAGAAACAGGGCGAACAATTTCATTTTCAAGAAGTGCTGATGAAGCCATACTATCAAAGCAGTTTTAATTAGTACTTGCTTAGTAATTAATACTTTTGAGGATTAAGCACAAAATTAAGTAATTAATTATTGCAAGTAATTAATTATTGCGCTTGTATTTGCTGTGGATAAAAGTGTTGATGAAACACCTTTATTTATAGTGGAAATATAGCCAAGAATTTTCAATTTCTTTTTGGACGAATACAGTTTTCATCCCTCAAGTTTGCATCGATTTTACATTCCTCAATATTCAAAAAAACACATTTGGTCCCTTATGTTTGAAAAAATTAACATTTTTAGTTTTTTTCCTCAATTTTTTGTTAAAATTAACGGAATTAAGCATGTGTCCACTACTACCTGAATTGGCGGACTGACGGTAAAATGACGAAGATGACCAAAAATGTTAAATTATTGAAACATACGAGACCAAATATGTTTTTTTTAACATGAGGGGTCAAATATAAAGTAGATGCAAACTTGAGGAATAAAAACTGTAACTTTCTTATTTATTTTTTCTTTTCTTTTTAATCAATTTCTGGATCCAAAAAGCAATCCATTATTGATTGAAGCTAATCAACTGATTCTTAAACAAATTTGTTTTTCAAATAAAGGACATATCATCAATTTCATCATGAATTTTCTTATTTTCGAAAATTCTAATTTTCAGTTTTCTTTTAATCGAAATCGGAAATAATATATATGAAATCCCGCTTATTCCCGATAATTACATTATAATAATATCGATTATATGTATTTTTTATTACACTCGAACAAAAAAATGGAATATAATATGAGGTATTTTACCAATTTCGATCTAATTTTTTTTTTTTGGAACACAAAATATTCTTCCAATTTCAGAAAGAAAGAAAAATCAACTCTCTATTTGTCCAGATATTTTGTAAGGGAATTGGATTTTTTTTTTCGAAAATATATATATATATATATATATATATATATATATATATATATATATATATATATATATATATATATATATATATATATATATATATGAACTTTAATTTACACGGAACAAATGTGTACTCCTAAATCACATGCATCAAGGGACAAGTCTATGATGATGCATAGCTAATTTTGGCAATTTCATTTTTTCAAAAAGTATTCAAACAACAATTTCAAATAAAAATCACATTTTTTTCACAAATTATTCTTTCAAAATACTTTTCCCACATTTTAAACATGAATTTCAATTAACTGCTACATTTTATTTTGTCTCTTATTAAATTATAGGGGAGATGTGGGATAACCCCTAGTTTTGAAAATATATAGGTATAGTTCCTATAGATTTTTTTTTCCTAGTCAAAAATCCAAATTCTAATCTTAATTTAATAGACCCCCTAGACAAATTGAAATACTCATTTTGCCCTTTCAATTACAATTTAAAACCCTAAAACCTAGTTTTTTTTTTTCACTCCCACATTAACTATGAGTCGTTCCCTCCCCACTCTCTATCTTTCTTTCTCTCTTTAATTTTCTCTCTCTTTAATTCTCTCTCTCTCCTCTTTCTTTCTTTCTCTCTCTTCATCTCTCTAACTCTCTCTCTGCCCACAGCCCTCCACAGCCTTCGTTACTCCGCTCACCTCCTTGTGCCGTCGCCGCTGCTCATCTACCTCCTTGCGCGCCGTCGCCGCCGCTCCCCTCACTTCCTTGCGTTGTTGCCGCCGCTGCTCCACCACTGCCTTGCGTCGCTGTTCCGTCACCGCCTTTTCGCCGCTGCTCCGCCACGGCCTTGTGCCGGCCGTCGTTACTCCTCCCACCGCCTTCAACTCCGTATTAAACCATCCACTTCACCTTTTTAAGTTATTTTTTTAATTTATGAATGTCCACCCATTTTTAATCTATTTTTTGAAACTCTGAATTCTTACTATTTCACCTTTTTTAATTGTTTTTTTTTTTTTATGTAAAACAACGGAATTCGAAAATTTCAAACCGTGATTCTACAATTTGTAGTCAGATCTAATGGTGAATTTCAGATCTGGAACCGGTGGTGTTTGATTTGTATATATTTACTGCATTTATAAAAAAAAAACCAGATCTGCTATGTTTTTGAATTAATTTAATTTTTTTGGATTAATTTATCAAAAAAAAACCAGATCTACCATGTTTTTTAATTAATTTAATTTAAATTTCTTAGATTTTTTTTTTTATTATAAACATATGTAAATTCGTTTTTTGTATTTATTTGAAGATGATTCGAAATGCCTCAAGTGTGAGAGGTTTGTTGGTCTGTAGTAGAAATATAATCAGTAGTGGTTACTTAGTCATATACAGTCTCATATGTAGTCATGTATAGTCATGGCTACATATAACTATACATGACTATAGGACTTGTACATATGCAGTCATACGTAGTCATGTATAGTCATGGCTACCTATAACTATACATGACTATAGGACTTGTAGTATACTATAGTCATTTGTTGTCGATTTCAGTTCAACAAATTTATCAACAAAAAAAAATTATTTTCTTTTGTATTTTTCATGTAATCTAACTCGCATGTTCTATTTTTCTTAACTCGTATTTTTTTGTCGCATATTTTGCTTTTATTATAATTTTATGACATGCAGAGAATAAGATGTGATGAAGTGTCTTGTGAAGTTGGATTCATGCAACAGTAGTCTAGACTTTTGTCACTATATATAACTATAGATAATTATAGATAATTATAGTCACATGTAGTAACATACGTACAGTATATGTATGATATTGTTTTTTTAATGTAATAATTCTTATTCATGTTTGAAAAATATATGCATATGATTGTATTTTTTCATTTTTTGTTTGTTAGTTGATTTTATAATATCAAGATCTAAATTGTGAATTTTATTTGTTGGTATAGATGAATTTTGGGGTAAAAAGACAGTACATGACTACATATAACTATACATGACTTTTGAACTTGTAGTACACTGTAGTCATGTGTAGTATACTTTCAGTTCAATAATATTACCAAAATTTGAATTTATAAAAAAAAATTAAAAAAATAAAAAAATTAAAAATTAAAAAATTAAAAAAATTGAAATATTAAATTTTTTTAAAAAAAATGCAATAATAATAAAAAAATGTGCAATATATATACACAGGAATAAAAAAAATATTAAATTAAAAAAATGATGATATATGCAGTACAAAAATACTAAATGCAGGTCCAAAAATGATAAATGCAGTTGGTGAAAATGTTGAATGCAGTTGGGTGAAAATTGCAAATAAGGGCACACAAAAAATATGGTTTTTTTTGGGTAAATTACATATACACCCCTGAGGTATACTAAAATAACTGTAACGTTCCTATAGTTATCGGTAATTAGTAATTACAATCACCCCTGAAACATTATTAGAAACCGTAACGGAATAATGCATTGGGTAAGTTAATATGTTAGGGTTCTAACGGACTATTTGTTTCAGGAAGTGGTGGAGACAACATATAGCTAGGGGGTGACATGACTCTCTCAATATTTCTTAAAACCTTATTATGTTATACAATAAATTTTCGGCTATGGTAGTAATAACGGCCCCCGCAAGTTACAAACATAGTGCATATCGGTCCCCAGGACACGAGATATTGGCTTCGGTAATTGTTTCATGGGTGTGAATGTAATTACTAATACTATAGGGACCTTAAATTTATTTTAGCATACCTTAAGGGTGAAGGTGTAATTTACCAATACCACATGTACCTTAGAGTTGTTTTAGCATACCTCAAGGGTGCAGGTGTAATTTGCCCTAATTTCTTTAACTTTTTTTAATTTTTTTGGTCGTGCTTATTTATTCTTTTAGCATAAACTTATCTGATAGGAGTTGTGACATTGGCTTAATAAGGCCCAATAAACCTATCTAAAAATTGAAGCGTAGCCCAACTAGTTTGTTTTATACTGAATGGGGGTCGAAATCGTACTAATCGGACCGGTATTAGCACTTGCGGAAGAAACAAAATCTGGAAGTGGAAAACTTATTCCAATTCTACTCCATAAAAAAAAAATCGGAATCGCAATTTCTGGAATTTGAATAAAATTGTTTGTACTTGCATGTTTACGATTTTTATCCGTTTTCAGTTATTAGGACTAATCACAACTTTATCCAATTACGACCAGTTAAATAATATTAGGATAATATAATTATATTACTCAGCATTAGAATCCGATCATTCAATGATGCAATATACTAATTAGCTTGGTTTGAATTGATGTAATTTTTTTATTGCATAGTAAAACATCATGGAAACATTACACCATATATAGAACAATCAATACAAGTACAAATTAAAGACAAAGAGCCTTATTATGTAATAATATTCCTTGATTACCACCTTAATTATGGCTTAATTATTTATTCAAATAACTTGAATATAACGTAATACTTAAATCTTGATGGGGTCGACGAACAAGGCAACGATGTGTGGTTTAAGGACCTTTTCGGGTTGAGTGTATCCATCCTCGTTGTTCTTATAAGTGACATCGATCATTCTTTCAAGATTAAGGATTCTCATTAGGACACTCCTTGGGTGAGACGACGGCTTTAAGCACTCCTCGTTCATATCTTTCCATGAATTTGTTGCTATTTCGAAACATTTGTCCATCGCTTCTTCCTTTGTTGCTCCAAATTCCTTCATGTAGGATTCGATTCCGGTAGCTATTTGTCCTCTTGCCTTCTCAACCTAGGAATCTCAACAACAAGTATATATTTACGAACTCAAAGAAAAATAATATTCAATTCAGGTAAATTCATATGCAGTTATTCAGCTAAATTCAGATGCAGTACTTATACGGTTTCAAGTAAACTTGAAGTATTAGGTATCTATAATAAGTTGCTTCATTTGTATACCTCATAAGTAGCGATATCATCAATGAGACGACAGATTTTGAGACTTGCTACAAGCATCTTAGGTTTCTGACTAAGCCATTCGAAATCGGGCTCGTTTGCGGATTTTATTCCGAGCAAAGCGGTGGTTGTGTGGTAACAATAAGAGCATGTGATTAAAGCATTGTCCAAATATTCATTGAATGGAGGCAAATATCCTTCAATGAACCACTTTGCTTCTACATGGTAGCTCCTCACCAATTCCTTAAGCTACACCACATGATTTAATGTATGACAAAATTTAGTAAATCATATATATATATATAAAAGGAGAAAGAATCTTAATTTTTTTTTTGTTAGGGCTTAAATTAAGTCATACAGATTCTTTGGCATAGGTTATGGCATAAGATCTTCCTTCTTGCTCTAGTTCTTTTTCAAATTGCACGTAGAGATCCAAAAGAGCCGAATAGAACGGTTTAATGTACTCGGGGAGTCGATCGATTTGGCTAATATCCCACCTAAATAAATTAAACAAAAAATATATTAATTAACAAAACTTATAAGCATGCATGACAAAATTTTAGGTTTTTAAAATTTTTTTAATTACTTTTCAATGGCGTCGGTGAAAATATTGAGTTCTTCGATAACACCATAAGCATCGTAAGTGTCGTCGATTATGGAAGTCATGATAATGGTTTTAGTGAGCATGACTCGAGCGCGAGAGTATTGAGGCTCGTGGTACACTCCCATTGCCCAAAAGTAACACTCGACCACTCGATCTCTTGCGTACGGAAGCTTCGAAACTAGGTCCAACTCTTTCCACCACCTAAATCAAAATAAATCAATTATAATTAACAACATATTTAATCGACGAAACAAGAAATGCGTATTTATCTCGACGACGTTATATATATACCTCGAGACTTCACGGAGCTCGTCTTTGTGAAGCGTCTGCAGTAGATTATAGTCCAATTTGGCAAAACGAAGAAGGGATTCGTTTTTGTTTTCATCTTGTTCATAAAAAGAGATGAAATTACGCGCTTCGATTCTCGGATTCCCGAAATGCAAAGGTTGAACTAGGGCATGAAAAACATATTCTCTTAAGGGTGAGCTTAGATTTGGTGCAATGGACTTAAGGTTGCTTGTGGCGAAAGCAAGAGCATCTTCGAGAATATCCTCTTCGTGTACGCGAAGATACGATGCTTCGTACAAACTCAACAAACCCTTTGCATCACTCTTGATAACCTCTTTGAATTTCCCTTCACCATCCATGAATTTCCTAAATATACCTGATAAAAAAAATAATTAATTAATAAATCGAGTACACACAAAAAAACATGCGTGTATATATATAGACTTGCACTTAATTACCGGAAGATATACGGTGACCGTGCTGTCTGAAAACACGGAAATGAAGCGAAACCGTGTACAAGTCGTAGGTTTTGTCCTCGTAGTTTGTATCCATATTGAAATATTGTTGCAATTTTTCTTCAATCTCATCTTCGAAGTGGTACGAAATGCCTAAGCGTTCGATCGTGTCGATCAGATTCAGACCGTCGAAAATTTTAGTCTCCTTGGCTTTCAGCATAGTCCAAACTTCATTCTTCAACACTTGAATACCCTCGGAATATTCTTCTCTCACCTGTTAATTAATTAATTATATTAATAACAAATGAACAATATTTATGTACTTTAATTTAGAGACAATATACGATACAGTTGAACCTCGATAAATTAATAATCTCACTTAAATAATACTTTCTTTCGGTCCCAACTCAGCAAAAATATATTAAACTAGTAGTTCGATAATTTAATATTTCGCTAAATTAATAGAATTTTGTTAGTCCCGAATGTATTATTTTAAATAGGTTTAACTTAATTAGTGTGCATGTATACTTATATAGTACACATATATGTAAAATAATAACCACGTGTGCATATATATATATATATATATATATATATATATATATATATATATATTACCTGAAGATCAGAAGTGTAGTTGATGAACTGATCACCCCATAAACTGGGAGAAAAGTTAGAAACAGGGCGAACAATTTCATTTTCAAGAAGTGCTGATGAAGCCATATTAACACAGCAGTATTAATTAGTTGCTAATTAATTAATACTTTTGAGGATTAAGTAATTAATTACTGCGCTTGTATTTGTTGTGAAGAAAAGTGTTGATGAAACGCCTTTATTTATAGTGGAAGTATAGCCAAGAACTTTCAATTTCTTTTTCGGATGAATACAGTTTTCATCCCTCAAGTTTGCACCGATTATACATTTGGTCCCCGATATTCACAAAAAATACATTCGGTCCTTCATGTTTGAAAATTTTAATATTTTTAGTTCTCTCCATCAAGTTTTTGTTAAAATTAACGGAATCAAACATGTGTCCACCACCACCTTAACTGACAGACTGACGGTAAATTGACGAAAATGATCAAAATTGTTAAATTATTGAAACATGCGGGGCCAAATATGTTTTTTTTGTGAACATAAGAGATCAAATGTAAAGTAGATGCAAACTTGGGATGAAAACTGTAAGTTTCCTATTTCTTTTTTTCTTTTCTTTTTAATCAATTTCTGGATCCAAAAGCAATCCATTAATTTCAATTGATTGTTGAACAAATTTGTTTTTCAAATAAAGGACATATCATCAATTTCATCATGATTTTTTTATCTTCTAGAATTCTGATTTTCAATTTTCTTTTAATCGAAAATAGGAAATAATATATATGAAACCCCACTTTATTCTTGAAAATAATTACATTATAATAATATCAATTATATGTATTTTTTATTACACTCGAACGAAAAAATGGAATATAATTTGAGGTATTTTACCGATTTTGATCTGACAATTTTTTTGGAACACAAAATATTCTTCCAATTTCAGAAAGAAAGAAAAATCGACTCTCTATTTGTCCAGATATTTTGTAAGGGAATTGGATTTTTTTTTCGAAAATAGTAACTACACTTCGATCCGTACGATTTATGTATATACGAACTTCAATTTACACGGAATAACGTGTACTCCTAAATCACATGCATCAGGGGACAATTATATGATGATGTATAGCTAATTTTGGCAATTTCATTTTTTCAAAAAGTATTTGCACAACAATTTCAAATAAACATCACACTTTTCTCACAAATTATTCTTTCAAAATACGTTTCCCACATTTTAAACATTAATTATCTGCTACATTTTATTTTGTCTCTTATCAAATTATAAGTAAATGAACAATTTCAAATAAACATCACATTTTTCTCACAAATTATTCTTTCAAAATACGCTTCCCATATTTTAAACATGAATTATCTGCTACATTTTATTTTGTCTCTTATGACTTATCAAATTACAAGCAAACATTACTCTAATGCTCAAATTATTCCATTAAAATACATTTCCACAAAATAAAATTAAAATAACTCCCGAAATAATTCAAACATTGCACGAAATAATTTGTGGTGCGTAATGGATATCGTAATTCGTAATACTATTCAAACTTTCTAAGCATAGGAAAATTACAAGGCATATTGTACTACATATTAGAGACTGAGTTTGTTGATGAATCAATATATATATATATATATATATATATATATATATATATATATATATATATATATATATATATATATATATATATATTTTCACATTTGGTCCCTCAAATTTGTATTGATCGATTGCACATTTGGTCCTCCATGTTTACAAAAAATATATTCGGTCCCTCATGATTTCGAATTTCATCATTTTTAGTCATCTCATCAATTTTCCGTTCGTTATAACAGAATCAAATGTGTGCACATCAATTTTCTTAACTTAAGAACTAACAGTAAATTACCGGAAATAACAAATAGTGCGAAATTATTGAAACATGAAGGACTAAATATGTCTTTTTTGTGAACATGGGGTAACAAATGTAAAATTAAAATTAGTGCAACTTGAAGGATGATTTTTTTTTCATTTGTCATTTGTCCCACTATCCATAAATGGCAAAACACAATTGTTCTTTTATTTAGAAATATTTGTATAAAATTAAGAAAAATACAAGTTGTCGGTATGTTCAATGGTTTTCTAAGTCGAAGTTATTTGTCAGAAAAGTCTAGTGTTTTTATTGACTAGAGTAGTAGTAACTCGTGCTCAAATTCTCTGACTAAGAATACATTTGTGATTTGACTGATTAACCATGGTTAGGAGCAATGAACTTTACAAACACGCGCCGA
Organism: Erythranthe guttata; assembly: GCF_056151865.1. Taxonomy (NCBI): domain Eukaryota; kingdom Viridiplantae; phylum Streptophyta; class Magnoliopsida; order Lamiales; family Phrymaceae; genus Erythranthe; species Erythranthe guttata. The sequence continues at coordinate 1,668,963 of NC_142546.1, read as the reverse complement.
AGAACTAAGAACTTTACTTTATATGCATGTAGTAGAAAAGTCTTATTTAATTAATTAATATATAGATGGTGTTTGCAAAAAAACTTATTTAAAAAGCATAAGCTTGGATCGTGAGTTAAATTGGTTTCAAGTTCTTATTTTTAGAAGTTGATGGCGTTTGCAAATTTACTGGAAAATAAATTTAAATAGAAAAAAATATAATTATCGGTGTTTAACGAATTATAGCTTAAAATTACTTATTTTAAGAGAAGCAAAAACAAAAATTGATTTTATAAACACTTCAAAATAGATTATGAGCAAAAACAACTTATAATCTATTTGTAAAAGTTTTTGCATATAAAATACTCAAAAGCAAAATAAAAGTTGAATAGTACAAATATTATATGGCCAAATAAGTTTCAATCTTGACGATTTTTGTTATAACTAGTATATATAAATTACCAAAATAATACTTCAATCCTACAATTTTTTATTGTGTGCAGAAAATTGTATGACTTCTCTATCATACAATTTAAGTTGGACTAGTTTAATCTAGAAGTAAAAAATTAAAATTTATTCCATAGGTTATGAGGGGATATAAGATCCGGCCCGGCAAAATTTAATTAACCGAAAACCGGACACTTTCTACCCATTAAACTATGAATCTCAAATACTCAACAAATGCCATTCTTGCAAAAGCCCAATCCAATTAGCCGGGCGACAAGATTTCATCGAATATTCGTTGTGAATTTTCAAATCTACCTTGATGGACGTAATTATAATATATTTTCTTACCTCAAGGGATACGAGTAATTTATCTATAGTTTGTTTGTTTAATAAAATGATAATTGTGTCAATTCGTTCGTCCCGTTAAGTTTTATAGCGGGCAGTTAGTTTTAGGGATTTTTGTAATTATCAATATGATAGAAATTTGTAAATTGTTTATTCTTACCCGAAGGTTATCCGTGATTTACCATAAAAAAATAAAAATGAAATGGTACCCTTTAAATGGTTTACATATTTTCAATGGGCTGGAAATGAAATTACTTGTTAAAAGGCCTATTAGGGTTAGCTTGCTACTGATACAAGGCTTTGCAACCACCATAAATTGGGCCAATTTGATTCTAGTCCAAACCCTTTGTAACCCTAACAAATCTTAATGGTGTTTCTGTAATTATTTATTTTTAATATTTTTTTCTAGTAATTTTTTTACTATAATTTTCAACAATTATCAATCTCCTATTTTTCATCAATATATTTTAGATCAGAAAGGTAAACATAGAAATTCAATTTGTTAAATCTTAATCTATATATTTGGATTATAAATCTTAATCTGCAGTATTTAAAAAAACTAATGTTATCTATAATATGAATAACACTACATTATTAAATTTTACTATGTAGTATATTTTCTTATTATATATTAAATTGATTACTTTCTTCAATTTTTAAATAATATCCCGTGCATCGCACGGGGAAAAAATGCTAGTAATATAAACAGAAAAAGAAAAAAATTGCATGGAGGTTATTTGGATTTGTATATTTAAAGGTTATAAAATATCCGAAATATCCGATTTTCGTCGATTCTGATTCAACTTTTTTTGGATTATGGAACAATATTTTTCGTTATGAATTAAAAATCCGATTCCATTTTGTTTGGACTGGAATAGAAATCTATTTGAGATTCCGTTTTCTGAAACGATATTGTTTCCCGAAATTTATGTATCTATATATTTATATTTCAGGTGAGTAAATACATGGAATTTTCCGAATTTTGGGGATTCCAAACTGAAAATTTCCAATTTTCGAAACGAGTTTTTTCATTCCAATTTTCAAAATTCCAATTCCCATTTGCTGATTTTTTTCAAAAACGATAATTTCGATCCTATCAATTCAATTTCGTCCCATAGTACAACGACCATAAATAATTTTAAATTAGCAAATCCAAGTTCAAATTAATTTGAGTTATTACGGTAAATTTGAATTTTTTATCCATAAAATACAGTTAAACCTCTATATATTAATACAATCAGCATCGATAAATTCGATTAATTTATCGAACTAATAATTTATTCAAAATTGTACAATATTATGGGCTAATTACGGCTTTATCCAAATATAGCTTTTCCAACAACCAAAAGCCCAAATTCTCTGCTGTCACACTACACTACCCATCTTCATCCTATTCAGTAACCCCTCCCTTAAACCCCAACCACCACCACAAACCACCGCCGCCGCCGCCGCCGCTCAGCCACCATGCAGGCCTCCTTCCTACTCCCCCACTCACCACCACCAACATCCCTCAGGACCCAATTCCCACCATCCTCCGCCCACCTCAAACCCCCCTCCTCCTTCACAATCCGCGCCGCCACCACCGAAACCGACGTCCCACCGCCCCCGGCGGCGGCCGCGGCCGCGAATCTCAACAAGTACAGCTCGAGAATCACGGAGCCCAAGTCGCAGGGCGGCTCCCAGGCGATCCTCTACGGCGTGGGCCTGTCGGATGACGACATGCACAAACCCCAGGTGGGGATTTCTTCGGTCTGGTACGAGGGCAACACCTGCAACATGCATTTGCTGAAGCTCGCCGAGGCGGTGAAGGAAGGCGTCGAGAACGCCGGGATGGTCGGGTTCAGGTTCAACACCATCGGCGTGAGCGACGCCATTTCAATGGGGACCAGAGGCATGTGCTACAGTCTGCAATCGAGGGATTTGATCGCCGACAGCATCGAGACCGTCATGGCTGCTCAGTGGTACGACGGCAACATCTCCATCCCCGGCTGCGACAAGAACGTAAAACCCCGATTCCTCTATCTTCAGTCCCATTTTGATTTCGTTTATGTTTGATTCAATTGTGAATAAAATTGGATTCGATTAGGTAATTTCGTCTTTTTTTTTGGTTAATTGGTAATGTGGTTGAGTCCCGAAAAGCTTCTTTGATAGCCAATGCTGTATCTCAGCTTCTCTGTTCTGTTAGTTGTTGGAGTAAATCAGTTTCGTGGTGTTATTTTGTCGTACTAGATCATTGAAATTCTTTACTTGCAGATGCCAGGTACTATTATGGCTATGGGAAGACTGAATCGACCGAGCATTATGGTCTACGGTGGAACAATTAAGGTTAGATCTCGTTGCTAATTCAATATCCGTTATCGGTAAAAGGAATTCCTGTTGTTTGGTTAATGAGATCGTGTTCATTTCAAAGTCGTGCACATCGAGTTGTCCGTTTTGTAGTTGATATCATAGGATTACGAGTACCATTGTATTGTCTTCAAAATATATTTGAGTAGGTTTTCGTTTTTCACGTCTATGTTTTTTTTTTCTTTCTTATTTGTAAGTAGACTAGTAGTTTATTTTCGGACTCTACGAAAGGGATTAGATTATGCCTGAATCGTGATCCAATTTGACTTTTGTTTCTTGAAAAATAACACAAAAGCTTCGTTGGTAATTTTGTTTCAGACGAATCAAAAAATATTTAATCATCGTTCCGAAAGTATTACGATACGTCATAGTTGACTCTATACATTTGTACGCATTTGTAAATTCGCCTCGAAGGTGATACTGATTTTTCGTATTATTGGTCTCGTTGCAGCCAGGTCATTTTCAAGGTCACACATATGATATAGTATCCGCTTTCCAGGTAAGTCCGTTTGTTTATCTTGAACTTAGCCATCTTTTTTCCCTCTACGGAAAAATAAATATAAAAAAATAAAATCACTAAATGATTGTTTCTGTAGGTTTATGGAGAGTACGTGAATGGTACTGTAAGCGACGAAGAAAGGATGGCAGTAGTTCGTAATTCTTGCCCTGGAGCAGGGGCGTGTGGTGGAATGTACACCGCAAACACAATGGCCTCAGCTATTGAAACAATGGGCATGTCTCTTCCTTACAGGTAAAAAGAATACAATCGAGCACTTTATTTAATTGTTTTACAATCTTAACAAATTTGTATGCATAACTATTTTTTTAACTATTTTTTTTCTTAAAGTTCTTCGACCCCAGCAGAAGACCCTCTGAAATTAGATGAATGCCGCCTCGCTGGCAAATATTTGCTAGAGTTGCTTAAACTCGATTTGAAGCCTCGTGACATCATCACCCCTAAATCCATACGTAATGCGATGGTTATGGTGATGGCGCTCGGTGGGTCCACTAATGCAGTTTTGCATTTAATTGCCATTGCAAGGTGGGTTATTTACCAAGTTAGTACAATTCCTTTTTCATGAAAACAAAAAAAAAAAGTAAAAGCATTTTCATGACAATAAATAGCATATGAATTTGGCAGGTCTGTTGGTCTGAAATTAACTCTAGATGATTTCCAAAAGGTCAGCGATCAAGTTCCGTTTCTTGCAGATCTTAAGCCTAGCGGTAAATATGTTATGGAAGATGTACACAAGGTATTTTAATTTAAATTTTTACAATCTCGTTTTTCAATTGTACCTCGAATAGTTTCTAATATTTTCATAATTTAGATTGGAGGTACACCTGCAATCATTCGAATGTTATTGGAACTCGGGTTTTTAGACGGGGATTGTCTTACAGGTAAGTTCCTCAATTTTTTTGTTGATAATACAATACATACATACATATATGTTATATAAATGGACACCATAATTTTCACTTTTATTTTTTTGAAGTGACGGGACAAACTTTGGCTGAGAATGCGAAGCTATTTCCTGCCCTGTCCGAAGGACAGGTATGTTTGTGGCAGTAAATTTTTTTTCTTCTCGTAAATTGTTTATTTCATGCTTCTGCTCCGAGTAAGTGCCTCTCGTTTTCTTGTTATAATTGTTTTATTTTGCAGCAAATAATTAGGCCCTTGTCAAACCCGATCAAAGAAACTGGTCACATACAGATACTGTACGGCAATCTTGCACCAGAAGGCTCTGTGGCTAAAATCACCGGGAAAGAAGGGTTATACTTCTCAGGTAATATGCTTATTTTTTGTTTTCGTATTATCCCGATTTTTTCATATAGTTTGCGCTGTCTCATTATTGCATAGGAACTAATTCTTGAAATTTTTATTTTATAGGCCCTGCACTCGTATTTGAAGGAGAAGAATCTATGATCGCAGCTATCTCCGAGAATCCAACAAGTTTTAAGGTAAAACCGATTGCTTCCTCTTTAACAAAAAAATGCATCTTATTCTTTTTTTTTTTCCTTTAAATTAACCAGATATTTTTTTAAAGACACTGTAAAAATTGATGATATTAATTTTTCAGGGGAAAGTAGTTGTTATTAGAGGAGAAGGACCCAAAGGTGGTCCTGGCATGCCTGAAATGCTGACCCCGACTAGTGCAATAATGGGGGCTGGACTTGGCAAGGTTTTATTTTGATAATTTAAAGTTAATTTAATTTCATTGCCATTTAGCCGAAATTTCATTTGAATTTTTCTTTTCCCAGGAAGTTGCGTTGCTAACTGATGGAAGGTTTTCTGGAGGCTCGCACGGTTATGTGGTGGGCCACATTTGTCCCGAGGCGCAGGTAATCTTGCCTTCATTTAATTCATTTTCTCGCGAAGCACAAAGTTTTCGTCATATTAAATTAATAGAGGGGTAAATGCAAATGCAAATGCAAATTTTGAACAGATAATTTCATTGTCTTGAAAATGAAAATTTATTACATTTATATAAATTTCAGGAAGGGGGTCCGATTGGTCTGATTGAGAATGGAGACATTATCACAATAGACATTAAGAATCGAAGAATGGATGTGAAGCTAACAGACGAGGAGTTGAATGAGCGCAGAAAGAGGTGGGCCCCACCTGCTTACAAGGCTGATCGAGGAGTTCTTTACAAGGTACGTAACGTAAATATATTATATATAATGTAGTCAATTGCACTTGTCTGAAAAGCTCCGATTTAAGTTTGTATTTCTTGCTTCTTTTTTTCAGTACATTAAGAATGTACTTTCGGCCTCGAATGGATGTGTGACGGATGAATAGAAGATTGGAAGGTTCCGTAGGACATGTAGAGATGGTTCGGTTTCTTCGATCAATGATTCTTCATAAGCCTACAAATTTGGTATTTATCTGTGCGGCTATTTTTGAATTTTACGAGTTTGTGCTCGACTTTTTTTCCGTGTATTCGGACTAATCGATGATGTATCGTTCTCCTGTATTGTAAGATCTAATTATGGAGAGTAATGGCCAATGTAAGCGGATCACTTTTTTTTTTTAATATTATTTATTTATGTTGAATTGTAAAATACATAAATTTTGTTAACAAATTGGCTTTAGATAGAAATAAGGGTAAATTACAAAATACATAGAAATATTGGTAAGTTTATTTACGAAAATACCCCTCCACTTTTATAAATTACATCAAAACCCAAGTAGTTTGTAAAATTAGTTTAATGTAAAGAGAAAATTGTAGTTTTGGTCCTCTATGTTTGCCTATTTGGGAATTTAATCCTCTAACTTGTCATGTTTCAGTTTTACATTCAATAATATTGCAAATATAGTATTTTTAGTCCTATTTTACATGATTTTTAATTTTATGATGCGGCAAATAATCTTGGAAATCTATAAATTCGACATCTAGCTTACCATTGGTACAACATTAATTATGCGAGACGACTCATCTATAAACCAAATTAGAGGAGCATTTATAGTTTCTAAGTGTCCATATAAATAAATTTCTGCAGTTTGTTAGGTACATCATTAAACAACGGCTAAAATTCAAAGTTCGGGTGAAATATGACTAAAAATACTACTTTTGCATAATTATTGCGCGTAAATTGAAATAGAACAACTTATAGGACTAAATCCCTAAAGATACCAACATATAAGGCCAAAATTACAATTCTTCCTTAATGCAAACCCCATAAATTACTATACTTTGCCCAATAATCGTGTTTCTGGGAAGCAACTTCAATGTACACTCTGTCGTCTTCTCCACACACTTTTGGAACCAAAACCCCAATTGAAAAACCCCCTTCTCAATTCTGCAAATTTCTTTCATCAATGTCGTCGAACAATCCGTCGCAGCTCTTCCCATCAGGTTCGTTTTTCTAAACGGCTGTTTAAATTTAATTCCCCAGTAACCCTAACTTGAATTTTGAAGAAATCGCCTGAAACTAATTAAAATTGATTTTAATGGGTCTTTGTTTATTGTGTTTGATTTTGCAATTCAGAGCTGATTGATCGGTGCGTCGGGTCGAAAATATGGGTTATAATGAAGGGAGACAAAGAGTTGGTTGGTATTCTCCGTGGATTCGATGTTTATGTTAACATGGTGTTGGAGGATGTTACTGAATAGTAAGTCTGTTAATCGAAATCATCTCTCTTTTTTTTTTTGAAATTAATTTTTTTTGTATGGTGAATTCTGCAGATGAATTGATTATATTGATGTTGGTTTTGCTGTTTGTATGTTGAGTTTTTGTGTGTCTGAATCTGATACAGCTAAGAACTATAACTGTTTGAATCGTAAGATATCATCAAGTAGTTCGGATGAAACCATCGGGTCTTATTTTCTCGTTCGGCTACATTTAATTAACTAGGTGTGTTTTGTTTTTTTCCTAGCACTTTTTTATGCAATGAACGAATAGGAAGACAACTTGTACGATTTCCGTTTTGATTTGGTTATATTTTTAAGGTAATTAGTGGTTTCATTATTGCTTCTGAAGATCCACAGTGGTCGATAATCTTGTAACGAACAACTTTAGTATCATGCTGTGACACTTCAAGTTTCCAGTTAACGAGAATTTAGAATTACTCGGGTACTTGGAAACCGTATCTTAAGATAGTTCTATGTCAAGAAAAACTCGCGTCTAACCTGTTATAGTGGCAGAAATGCAAATGTAACCCAAATATGTGGAGGGAATATTCTTATTTGCGGCACCAAATCATCTCAATTAGGGTTTGTTGTAGTCCTTCGATTGAGAATGCCAAACCAAATATGTAGGTATACTATTACATTATGATGGCTGCACAATAACTAGAATATTCCTATTTTGAAGGATATTGAGTTTGTATTCGATTGAACTTGAATAACGTGTATCCCAGATATTGGTGGTCATCACATTTAGGATAATGCTTCTCCTCGTCTATATATTCAATTTGTATAAGTTGTAAAATTTACTTAAAAATCATGACCAATTATTGAATGATTACGTGGTGACTAAAACGATGAAAAGTATAAAGGTATAATCGGATTTAGGAATTCCTCTATTTTGCTTCTAATTTTGTGTTTCGGAGAGGTTTCAACTCTATATTTTTTTAGTCAGTCGAGCTCAGAATTTTGACAAAGGTCATCGTTATATTACATAACTGACGAAGTCAATGTTTTTTTTAATACTTGTTTGTCCTTCATAGTTGTTATAATTACTACTCTCCTTCATTCAATTTTTTTAACTATCGATTTTGTTATCCAATGTGTTTATTCAGCGAGATCACCTCCGAAGGAAGACGCATTACAAAACTCGATCAAATCTTGCTTAATGGAAACAACATTGCAATAGTAAGTTTACGATAAATCCATTGAAAATTTATCCTATATTTTCGTGAGTGCCATAAATTTCGAGGCTAATATATTTATGTTTTGATTGCAGCTGGTTCCCGGTGGCTCACCCGACTCGGAATGAGGGGTTCATTAATCTGATATTAGGTATCGATTTTTAGGAACAAATTCGTATATCTTCCCAAAAAAATCTGTTTGGGTTTTATTTTTGCATGGCTAAATCTTGCAGTAATTGTATATCTGTTTTTTTTTTTTTTTTTTTTAAGCCTTTTATATTCAAAATGTTATTGATTTGTGTGCTGCCATCTATCTACGACACAAGCTTTCTGCGCTTGTTTTATTCATGAATTCTTAGTTTCTTACATGTTAAGGTCTTATGATATAACACACACACACACACACACACACACACACACGCACACTCATATATATATATATATGGGCTATATGTTGTCTCTATGGGCCGCCCAAATAAATAAGACCAATTGCACGTAAAGCCCAACAAGAGCAGCCGGAAGAGAGAATGAAACCCTAGCAAGGAGAAAAATGTAGTTTGCTCTTACGGCGTACGACGATGCGAGATAAGGCCATAAGGTGTTGTGGTATGACTTCGGGTCGGGGTTTTACGCGATCTGATGCTTGTTTAACCTAAATGCCAATTAAATACGACAAGCCCAAATAAGAAAGTAATTACTATTTAGATAAAAAAAAAAACAGTAATAAAACATACATATCAAGAAAAATAAAATCTATAAATAAGGGGTTCACTCCAATAATAGGATTGTAATGTTAAAACAATACTAATACAATTTGATTACTTTAAATAATTTATTTTTTATTTTATAAAACCGAATGAAGGCCCACGGGTAATGGTTTAATTTTGGATCCAGGAAAAATTGAAAGAGAAAGCCCAAAGTGAGTGCATAACCCAACTCTTCAACTTCTCCGCAGTGACTGAAATTACCATTCTACCCATCTGAAAGATTCGATAATCGAAGGTGAAGATTTGGCTATGGCTTTTTCCTTGTATAATTATCAAACAAATTCTCACTGTTTACTGTTGCTGTGCCTGTCATCGTTCTCTTCCTGTTGGTTGCCATTGCATTTCCGACCAATTCAATGACGGAACAGGTGAAATATCCTAATTAGGGTTTCCGGTTTTTTTTTTTCCTTTTTCGCTCTTGAATATTAAAATTATGATTCGAAAAGGTGCGATTCATCTGTTTTTTATGTAGACATTATTTATTTTTTTGTCGGTAAATGGTTTGAACGTTTCCCCAATTTTTGTTTATTTTCTAATTTTTAAGTGATTTTCTAATTTATTTTTGGTTTCGTTTGTTTGTGGTAGGATGAGGTGAGGGTCGGAATCTAACAATTTTTTGTTTATTTCCCTGTTTTTTTCAGTTGATTTGTTGTTCCTCTGATTTTGTTCTAATTTTTTCAAATATGTTTAGTGTTGATTATCCCCATAAATCAAGGGGTTTCATCCTTGGTTGTTAAATCAAAATTTTGAATTTGTATACCTTGTTTGTTACGTGGTTAATTAATTGGATCCCTTTCTTCGGGAATATCGAATAAAATTCTCACTCCTTTGGCTCTTCTATGAAAATTCAGATGAAATCAATATTTGTTTTAGTCCATGAGTGGAAAGTGTTGATCTTGAGTAATACTAATCATTAATAACCAATAGTTTCTAGATTAATTTAATCCGTTCCTTTTGTTTGTCCTACAGATTATGGATGAAATGGACATTGATGATATAGTAGAAGTTCCCGACACTCCCGATAGACTAGCTACACAGCGGATCAATGGGAGGAGTGGCGTCAGAGAAGGAAATCAGCGTTCATCATTTCCTTGTAATAATTCACTGCAGCAAAAATTTCACGAACAAGGCTTTAAAGAAGAGCCAATGGTAATTGAGGGTGGGAGAAGAAAGCTTCCCCTGCATCCTCCAAAACTTGCAAGCAGTTCTAGCAATTCTCGAAATCCCATTAATGCCACAGGGTTTACATCGAATACGAGTTCATCTTCCTCGAGAAACGCACTCCTATTTCGGAAAGGGGCGACTGAGAAGAACCCTAGTTTCCAAAATCGTGTTTCCAAGTCTTCTTCTTGTCAAGACGATAGTTTTATAGATCTTACAGAAAGGGATCTGCATAGACCTGGCAGTGGAAATATGCGAGCTGAGTTCGGGAAAAGATCGGGATTAGCTAATGGGGCTTCTTCGTTGCATGGGTTGACGAATTTTTCAACTAGGTCATGCAATGAAAAAAGAGACGGTGTGAGTGGAGGTGGTTCAAGTACCGTCTTTGGAGAAAGACTCGATTTTGTTGTTAATAATCAGAAAAAACCTGTTAATAATGGTTTTCTCTCTCGTGATCCGATTTCCTCGCCTAAAGTGAATAAGCAAAAGAGATTGGTACGAAATGGATGTATATCTCCCAATAACATAGCCAAGGCTGAGCAGTTGTCTGGAAAGGATATTAATGGCTCTGTAGGTGTTGCATGTTGCAATAATGGCTCTGTAGTGTCGAGTGCTCCACCTATTTCTGTTGATATAAGGGAATTGGTTGCTGAAGATAGAAAGGGCAAAGGAGCGTTAAATCATTCATGGTCATCAAAGGGATCTGATATAAAAAATAAGATTCCGTATGGCAGGTATTGTTTTTATCCCGAACACAAAACTAGATGGTTATTTCCAGTTCTTATAAAAGAAGATACATAAATGCATTGGCATGTAATATGTAATATATATATTGTACATGCATAGTTGGTTCTATAAGTAGGTAATATCTTCTTCAGACGATAGTTTAGATGCATATGATGTAAATATATATATGCTGAGTGTTTGTGTCAAATATCTAATCTGTTAATATTACGTGATTCAATTGAAGTACAGATACATGCACACAGCACACTTCTTTTTCACACATACACACATGAGCATGCAGTTTAATTAAGAAGTTTTGTGAATTGAACCTGAAGAGACCTTGATGCCTTTTCAATAATATAAGCTGGAACTTTATGAAGCAACTCTTTTTCTAAATTACTAGACCACACGATAAAAATTTCAAAGAACGAATTTCATTGTAAATTAATTACTTGCAGGAGCTCTACCGGATTCGATAAGAATGCTTTTGGAAGCAGTGATCACATCAGGGGTAATGTAGGTAAAAGCATTGAAGAAGTAAGTGGGTGGAGAAGCACTCGTAATCGAAGTAGCGAAATAAATCTCTTGTCACCTGATACGGAACCGTTTTCGATTAGGGAAACCGAAGCTCTGAGATTTTCCAGTCAACTCCATGATAATAGGCTGGAAAGAAAGGGGAAAGCAATTAGTGTTCCAAATGGTGATAACTATCCGAAGGATGCAAATTCAATCTCTCCAAGTTTAAATGGGCCTGGGACCCGCCTGGGACGATTAAATGGGCCCCGTTCTGTAGCAGACACATTTATCAAAAGGCAGAAGCAGGGTGAATGCTCTACATCAGTCTCTAGTGATCAAGAAGTTGTGTTTCTTAGTTCTTCTCAAGAAGAAGCCAATCCGAAATCTTCTAATTCACGCAATACAAACAATTTACAACCAATTATTGAGGTTGATGAATCTTCTCCTGAATTGAGACGTAACAATGACCGTGATGAAGAAGTTAGGGCAAGACAGGTTGAAGCGGATGAAATGATGGCACTTGAACTACAAGAACAGTTTTACAGTGAATTGCCTGTTTTTGGCATTGGAGAGGTTTGTATATCTAAGTATATTCAATATTTTTATATACGTTTTTGGCATTGGAGAGGTTTGTATTTCTAAGTATATTCAATATTTTTATATACGTTTTTACCTATGATGTAGCAGTTAAATGGATTTTTTTATGGCAGATGGATGAGAATATAGCACTGGCTTTGCAGAACCAGGATGATTCGAATCTTGATTTGCCTCGGGCAAGGCATCCTTTATTAGATCCAGTGAGTCACCCTGTTTATGCTTTATAGTTTTATAGTACTCATAGCCTTCTGAAATCTGTTTTTTTTTTAAACGTGTTCTTGATATGTATTTCTTACAACTCATGTATTGGTTTGGGTTTTCTTTTTCACTGTTGGTGGCTTCAATAATCTCTGCAAGTTCCTCTCTTTGAACCGTATGAAGAGCAGAGGTTATTGGATGTTTCTGAGCATTTGCTGATTTACATTAATGTTGCTGGTAAGAAAAAATGGTACATGTTAATTTATCTGTTAATAGGGTAAGATGCATCTTCCATCCTGGTTGAACTTGTCCGAATTTGATGAACTGTCTAGATGTTTCCAATTTTTTAATTCAAATTCATTTAGACATGTCCTAAGTTTGACTAGTTCTTTCCTTATTTCCAGTACAATGTGAGAATGATTTATGTATTGATTTGTGATCATCGAATAATTTGGATGTTCTATCATTTGCTACTGAAAGCCTAAAACTTTTTCGTGACAATTTTCCGATGGTTTTATGCAGGTACCAATCCCCAATCTGCATGGACAATCCCAGCCTCGTTCTTCGTCAAATATAACTCGTAGAGGATCTCTATCTCGAGCCGCGACATCGGGGAGAATGACTAGGCCAAGGAATCGTTTTCCTGGACAACCTCGTACAATGTTACCTTCTCGTCGAGGAAGATCTTCCTTATTCCCCGCAGACATGGATGTTGATATGGTATTTTAGTCTTTATTCCTTTAATCTTGATTTTTCTCAGATTATTTGTTCTTTCTTTTTTTCTTAATAAGTTTCCTCGTTTTGCAGAGAATGCATATACTAGGAGCATTAGAAGAGCTGAGTGGCTTGGAAGTTAGCCCTGGCATGCTTCAAGCCAACCGTGATTTTAATGAGTAAGAATTAATTTTCTATCAAATGGTTGTCGAAATAGCATTTTCCCTTTCTCTCTTTTATTTATTTTTTAATTTTTAAAATATGCCATTATATTTGATTAGGAATGATTATGAAATGCTATTGGCTCTTGATGAGAACAATGATCGCCATGGTGGTGCATCTACTCGTCAGATTAACGGCCTCCCCCAATCCACAGTTCAGGTAATCAAGACAATTATCTCAGTATGACAAATATACCCTCCCGTAACTAAGTTGTTCTACATGTCAAACATGCTTCTTGTCAGAACATCGATGCATATTATGTTATCTATCTTCTTATGCAGAGTGATAATTTTGAAGCTTGTGCAATTTGCCTTGATACTCCAATCATCGGAGACACCATCCGCCACCTCCCTTGTTTACACAAATTTCACAAAGATGTATGGACTTTTTACAATTTTTTTTTGTTTGTCTTCTTCTTTTTTTTTTTTTTTTTTTTGTAATTTCATCATTTATTTCAGTTTAAGGTTATAACGAGTGCTTAATATGTTTTTGAGATTTCAGTGTATCGATCCATGGCTGAGGAGGAAAACATCTTGTCCAGTATGCAAGTCATCCGTAACCTAGGTGTGTTCGAGGAATAGCATTATCAGTCCAAAAGTTGCCCTTTTTTGCAAAGATTTTGAATTGTAAAAAGATCTTTATTTATTTGCCTAGTTTGTCGCATAGAAATTAGAAACACAATAACAATGCTCCTATTTTCGTTTTTCGCATATTGGCATTATTGAAACGTATTTACATGCATGATGCAAATCTTGTCATCCATGGAAATTATAAGTGATTAGGTATTGAAAAAGCTTTTGTACGGATCGAAAGCTCTCCCGAGTTGGAGAAATAAAGCTCGGTGTATGATCCGATCCCTCTGTTCCGATTTCTAACTTTTTTCCTTTTATGTTGGTTTTAATTAATTGAAAGGCTTGAATTATGAAGTACTTATTCATCTGCCATCTTTATCGTCACTCATTGATAACAGGTGATTGTTATGAGCAATGCTTATAGTAGCATGACCATTAACACTTCTCGCGTATTCTGTTTATAAAAGTAAATGTAGTCGAAACATCACAAAATGTGTAGATGGGAAGACATTAGAGAGAGGCAGCGCGACGGAGACAAAGAAAGGTGAAAGTTGAGGCTATGTTTGCAACGACTTTCGAGAGATGTTAATTAAAGGTGATAGGCTGTGTTCAGAAAGACTCCTATAATTTTTTTTTTTGTTCCCTTCCTTTCATATATTTTTTCGTTTTTGCAGTTCTGGGAGTCGAGATGTTTTGGGAATTCATATGTTCTGTAAAAATGTTTCGCAGAGATGGGGAAGAATTATTTGGCGAGCATTGTTCACTCATCTTTGCATGTATCGTACATACGTTTAACTGACGGGAAAATATCATAATTATTACTCAAGTGCATAACCAAATTCACAATGAACAATCAATCTATAAATTGGAAGATACAATGCAAGAATGCCTCCATAATGCATAGAGTAATACAAAGAGAAAAGGTTCTTTCTGAAACAAAGATCGTTCAACTTACACCATACACCACACCCGTCGTGATTGATTTGGTTATGCCTATGAAACTAGGGTTTCACTGGGGCGAAGTCGAGAATCGCCCAGAAATTATTACATGATATTATTGAAATCTGAATGCCAATATAATACTAATTATTGAAAGTCGTGAAGCTGGGAATGGAGTTTATCGAGCATCCTTGGACAGAAAGTTCTGTGCTTCGATCTTGCGTGCATTGGAAAGCTCATCACAAGAATCACCTCTTTCAAAAACAGCAGCAGCACCCATCCCAGTGCCTGCAGTTCAGTTTCCAACAAGTTCAAGCTTAGAAATGCGTATGCACACCAAGTGTGTGTGTGTGTGTGAGAGAGAGAGAGAGAGAGAGAGAGAGAGAGAGAGAGAGAGAGAGAGAGAGAGAGAGAGAGAGAGAGAGAGAGAGAGAGAGAGAGAGAGAGAGAGAGAGAGAGAGAGAGAGAGAGAGAGAGAGAGAGAGAGAGAGAGAGAGAGAGAGAGAGAGAGAGAGAGAGAGAGAGAGAGAGAGAGAGAGAGAGAGAGAGAGAGAGAGAGAGAGAGAGAGAGAGAGAGAGAGAGAGAGAGAGAGAGAGAGAGAGAGACCTATACACATTGACACCGCACCAAATCGACAATCTTTGCCTCGGCGCTTCATTTCATGCAATAAGGTGGCAACACAGCGAGCTCCTGTTTAACAATCGAGCAATCACATATCTGATAGAATTATAATGCTCAATATGTTTAAATACCATCCAAAAACATCCCGATTTTCATTTTTCTTTTTCTTTTTTCACTAAATGAACTCTTATATTCGTCAACTTACAAACGAGCCATTGCTCATTTACACTTGCAAGTATGCTAATCTACAAATTAGTTTTAAGTGTTCCTAGAATTGCTTTTGGGTGAAGGGACTTGGATCTGTCCACGGGCTTCTAAGAACTCAAATTATTCTAATATTTAAATCTATCACAATGATTACAAATAGCTTAAAAGTTAAAGGATATAATTTCCAATACTAAAACGAAGTACCTGTTGCACCCAAAGGATGTCCGATTGCCATGGCACCTCCATTGACATTGATTTTAGCTGGATCAAGTTCAAGCTTCTTCTGGCAGTACAAGAATTGCGAAGCAAATGCCTGGATATCATTCACAATGAGAACGTTTGCAGCACTTGAAAACTCAAAGTTACTTCATATTTTTTTCTTTCGTTGGGAAAAAATAACTTTTACCTCATTTATCTCGAAAAGATCAATATCCCCAAGTTCAAGACCAGCAGCTTTCACAGCCGCAGGAATTGCAACAGCTGGACCAATACCCATGATTGCAGGATCTACACCAACAGCACAAAAGCTCCTGCACAAGCAGCAAAACGGAGATTACTCACACGACTGCTATTAGATTTCTATGTTAAAAAAAATATATATATATATTTTTTTTGGCCCATATACTTGTTTCTGAAAATTCGAGATTAATAATGCAAATTTTCACAAACCTGAATACACCGAGGATGGGGAGTCCTTTCTGCATGGCGATACTTCTCTTCATGAGTAGAACAGCTCCAGCACCATCACTCACTTGGCTAGAATTGGCTGATGCCCAAAGTGAAAAAGTTAGAATATGAGATAATAGGATTCCAAAATAGGATTGGGTGATGCAAAAGTTTTATTTACCAGCAGTGGTTGAGCCATCTTTCTTGAAAACGGGTTTCAGCTTGCCCAAATCCGCCACTGAGCTGTTTGGCCGTATACCATCATCAACAGATATTGTAACTGGTTTCTCATCCCCAGTTTTTGGGTCTACAATCTTTTTTAAGAAAGGCAACAATAATCAAATGGAAGCATAATAGATGTTTCAATTAAGTGAAGACAAAAGAAAGAATATGCCTCAACAGAAACATTATTTACCTTGGTTTTCACTGGTACTATTTCATCTTTAAATTTTCCTGAAGCAGTCGCAGCAGCAGCCTTTCTATGCGAATCGACCTGATAAGGAAGTTGCGGAAATATCAATGACAAGGTCACGTTGATCCTACCATTTGGAAAATGCATATTTAACTTACAGCAGCCTGATCTTGCTCCTGCCTAGTCACTCCGAAACGATGGGCAACATTCTCTGAAGTAATACCCATGGGAAGAAGGCAATCTTGCGCTTGTGCCATTGTTTTTACCTGAAATTTGTTCAATAGTGTTAAAACTCAGCAATTGCCAGGAAAAAAACTCAATATAAACTGGATTTTGAATCTGAGGATTACTCTTGGATTGACTGATCCTTCCCAAGCCATAGGATTCACGGTCATCGACTCCAAACCAGCACCAATCCCTAAATCAGAATGAACATTAAGCACAGATCACCTAAATATCAAAGTGCAAACGATTCCGCCCCTTCTTGTATGTCGTGTGTGTTTCAGTGTGTGTTCAACTAAAATACAAACAAAGTTGCAAAGTTGTAATACCAATGTCGTAAAATCCAGCTTTGATAGCTGCAGCAACATCAGCTACTGCTTGAAGACCGGAAGAGCACTGCCTATTCACGGTTCTAACAGGTACAGTTTCTGCATTCAAAACAGTTATATAGGATATTCGTAACATTCTTACAGCAAAGAAGAAGTGAAGAATGATGAAACCTGTAGAATACCTGGGAAACCGGCATAGAATGCAGCCATCCTGCATTCACTTGCTCTCTGGGAGCCCGGTGCCAAGACAGTGCCCACAACAATATCCCCAACTTCACTTGGATTTACATTTGTTTTTTCCATTACTGCCTGTAGCACAAAAAAAAAAAAACATTACGGACTCAACTTGAAGCTTCAAAAGGATTATAATAGTGGCAAAAACAAACCTACCCTCAAAACAGGTGCTAGCAAATCATCAGGATAAGTGTCCTTGAAGCCACCCCTCTTCGACTTGCACAAGGCAGTTCGATAGGCACTACACAAAGTAACGAACAGAAGATTTTAGGCAATGACATCTTTAATGAAAACAAGAAATTTACTTACACAATGTGGAAAACTTAAGTTAAAATACATCTCCGAGACTATATAGATCACTTACGCCACTATGACTACATCATCACCGAATACAGAAGATCGATGGTATGCTGCACTATCCCCTGCTGAACATACAGATGCCTGTTTGAAATAATGATTAAGTTCAATTAAGAAAAAAGTACAAAAGGATGCATATGCTTGTCTTTTGGGACAGAATGAAGTGCCTATAAAGAAAACATCTACGGCACTTTGCACATATGCATTGAAAATCTTGTAGAAAGTGCAGCTCTAAGCTGAGTATATTCCACAAAAAGGAATTTTAAATACCACTTCCTGAATCACACTCTTTCACAAAGCAATTTTGTCTACATACAAAATCGAAAACAAACTATAAGCAAGATGATAATATCAATTTAACAACAAGCGCAACACAATAATATGCTTCGTCTCCATCAGCACTGAGAAAATGCATAAAACTTAAAATACACTTTCTAAGTTCTACACAAATAAAAAGCAAAAAAAATAGAATTATCACATAGGATCAGTGAATATTCTATTTAATCAGTGTCCATCATCACAACGTCTTTATGTGTGATGCAGGAAAAAACTACTCTGACATACTATAAAGCTATATGCTAAACTCACGCGCTTAAATTCTTCAAAAAAATAGGGATTCCCTTCTTTCATTCGCCATATATCTTCCCATTACCCCCTTATGTTACTTACTGAATTGATCAAACATGAAATTTTACCCCGATCGAAGACCATTATTTACTAATTTACCCATGCAGGAGCATAGTTACAAAATCAAAATTTACATCCACAAAATCGAGTCAGAGTGCAATCGGACGATGTAAATTTTATCCAAAACAGAATTGGTATTTCTCTAATTCGAATTATTCACTTCAATTTCAACAAATCGAAACTTCAATCGAACAAATTTTCAATCACACCGGATAGTCGATCCAATTCAGATAACATGAATCCGCGATTTTCAAAACCTCGATCCCGTCGAATTGATACGAAATTCAGCTACGCGATTCAAAATCTCCCAAAAACAATAATTGAACAAACAATTTTGAAAGGAAAACAAAAAATCGGAATTCAAAAGATGCGAGAAAACTAACGGAAAGTGAAGACTCAATATCCTCAAGCGACGACGAAGTGAAGGAAGGACGAAGGTGCTGCAGCAAAACTCTCTGCCTTTCAACTGCTTTCTCCATCCTCTTTTTTCTCTCTCTAAAAAAAGTATACGTATGTATGTATGTATGTATATATCTGCAAAAAATGAATACTGTATCGATTCTGATCGGAGGAAGCTTGTATATATATATATATATATATATATATATATATATATAGTTCTTATAGCCTACTTTCTATTGGGAAATGTGATAAAGATGAGAGTTTCTAGATTGCCACCGGCACATGTATGTAAGAAAATTATATATCTATCCATCTTTTATAGAGTATTTTCATTTAGATCCTAATAGTTTACAAGATTAGCATCAATGGTCCCTAATATTTTGATCTTTGCAAAAAGATCTCCACTTCAACTTATTTAAATATAATAAGTTGAATATTTGAACTATTCTGAAGGAAAAGATTGTTGACTACAAACAAATGGTTGTGATTTTTTTTTAATAATATTTATTTATTTATTGAGCTATGTATAAACATATTTTAAGTTATCACACATTTAAAAAGAATTAGAGATGAGATTTAATATTAATTTCAATAAATGAAATGACATGTAGACATATTTTATGAAGGATTACACTTATTCATAAATTTATTACTTAGTAAAGAATTATTACTATATTGTAAGGTAATATTATCTTAATCGATATATAACAACAACCTCCCATGAGATTATGTATAATTAAAATTGGATCCATATTAGTTTAGAAATTTATGCATACATCTCTTCAACTTTAATATCAGCTAACACTTAACCAATTTGATCGTCGCATTTTCCTCAAATTGCATTTTTACCCTTAATTGAATATCGATTAAACTATATTGTCCTACCCTAAAGCTACATTTAATCATATATAAACTCCTCGTATTTTAGAATATTACGAAATTCCCCTTGATGTTTAGTTTTAATGAAAAAAAAATATGCTTAAATGCATTAAGATAATTTATTTAATTGGTTTAAATTTAATTATTAATGAAGTTCACATTTTATTATATATGTAATCAGACCTAATATTAAAGGGAGGACGTTATAATTTTGTTAATAAGATATGTGGTTAATGTTGAAATACAATTTTAGGGTGTCAAAGAGGATCCGGTTGTAATATAATGGGAGGAATGGGAGGTAGGTGTAATTTATAAAAAAATGTAAAAATAGAGCGCGATTGAAAAGAGCATGGGCGGAATAGCGGTGGAAATGTCTAAATATGCGTGCTTGTGGATAGAATTGATGATGCCCATAAATCAATTTCTAATGATTTAATCCAACTCGTCCGGTTCAGATAATTCATTCTTGCACGCCACCCTATTTCGGTTCAATCACTCGGTTTTTTTTTTTTTTTTTTTTTTTTTAGCTATCCTATGTTTTTTGTTAAATAATTAAAAAGAAGGGTCCATTTGATATACACCCTTAATATGAAAAATATATAGGGATAGGTCCACCCCTAAAATTCTTTCTTTGAGATAACCCCCTGGAGAGGCAAAAGTATTATTGTGCCCTTATATCTAATTTTTCTTCAACCGCATTCAGCATTTTTGCTAACTGCATTCAGCATTATGGTCAACTGCAATTAACATTCAGACCTGCATTTATCACATTGTCAGATTTTTTTAATAAAAAATTATAAATGTTTATTTTATTATTATTTTTATATATACCTCTGTTGTATTTTTTTATTTTTTTTATTTTTTTAATTTTTTTAATTTTTTGTAATTTGTAATTTTAATATTTTTTTAAAAATTTTAATTTTAATATTTTTTTAAAAATTTAAATTTTTAAATTTTAAATTTTTAATTTTGTTTCATTTTTTTGATAAATTTACTGTATTCAAATTGAGTAGATATGACTCTTGTATATATATTACATATGATTATATAAAAAAAAATTCATCTACACCAAAAGCAAAAATTCACAATTTAATCTTGATATTATAAATCAATTAATACCCAACAAAAAATTGGAAAAACACAATCATCAACATCACTGTACATCAGAAAAAACACATAACTTATATAGCTTATATATAACAATATATTACTACGAGTTACTACACGTGACTATAGATGACTACACATGACTATATATGACTACATGTATATGACTACACGTGACTATATATGACTGCACATGACTATATATGACTACATGTATATGACTACACGTGACTATATATGACTACATGTATATGACTATACGTGACTATATATGACTACATATACATGTATATGACCATATGTGACTATATATAACTACATATGACTACATGTATATGACCATATGTGACTATATATAACTACATATGACTACATGTATATGACCATATGTGACTATATATACCTACATATGAGTATAGTCTTTTTCTTATTGTTGAGTAAATATGAGTATAGTCGTATATAGTGTAATTTGGATTTATATCTTCAAATCCCACATTTCAACCCGACAACAGCTCCGATCTATCGAATGCAAAAGAGTTGTTTCGAATTGAAGAACACCATGTCCTCTCGGCAAAAACTTGGTGCATATAAGTTGTGCAAATACCAAACCTGTGACAGAAAATCAAGTTCAATTTAAATATTTACATTATAAATCAACTCACAACCAACAAATGCAGAGGAAATACACAATCGTGTGCATATGTTACTACATGTCACTATATATTACTATATCTTACTACATGCGACTACATGTCACTATATATGACTATAATTATCTATAGTTAAATCTTCATATATATTCAAAATATACGGAATCATACACCAGGTGTCTAGCATTAGTTGTTATTCGACTCTAATTTATATCAGAAATTTTCAGTCGTCAATCCATCAAAATTGAACCTCTTTATGAGATTAAAAGTTCTTACTCAATTTGTCCTTATCTTCATAATCATAAACCTATAAATAATAACATTTTTATAAAAAGTAAAATAGCTCAACATACTTCCTTCGTTGCTGCCATTTGAATCAAAAACCACATTAAATCAATTCTCAATTCCCAAAGAGAAGAAAAAAAAAGTTGAAAAGGGGAAAACCAAACGGTGGCAAAAATGAAGAAAATACGAACAAATAAAATGAAAAAATTAACCAAGAGAAAATTTGGGCAAAACCACTCAATCATCCAATCCATAACTGGATTAATATTAAAATGACCAAATCCCAAATATTTAATTCGTATAATAATGAATTGTAGGAAAATTGTATTTTTAGAAAAAAAAAAACAGAATGAAAAAAGTGAAATAGGAATACCAGTACAACACGGTCGGCCGAATCAATGAAAAATGCAATGCAAACCATCAGAGTTCTTCGAGCCAGAAGCCACCAAAACTACGTCGGAGAAACACGGTGTGTTAGATCTGGTGATGCAATTAGGGCCAGCAAATCCAGTCTCGAGCACTCGCGACGATTTGATGGTGGCGTGGGCGTCGACGACGGTGGTGGAAGGCGGAGGAAGACAACGCCGATGGTGGAAGAAGATAGGGAGCGGAGCGGCGGTAGGAAAAGCGAAGAGGAAGACGAAGAGAGAAGAGAGGGTCTAGGGTTTGCCCGGGGGAAGGGAATTGGAGAGAAAACGACAAACGATGAGTTGCAACGTTATGATTTAATAATTAATTCTTCAAGGGTAATTTTGGTACTTCAAGTTGTCCAGGAGGGTCTACCAAATTAAGATAAAAAACTTGGGTTTTGATCAAAAGAGTGAAAAAAGGCAGGGATCTCCTCTAATATATTTTCAAAACTAGGGGGTTATCCCAAATTTCCCCTAAAAAGAAATATCCATATTATGTTTTTGGTAAATTTGACTTTAGGCAAATTCCGGCTACTCTTGTGCTGAGGTAAGTAAGGTGAAATTACGAAGAAAATCCTCTTATTTTAATTATTACAACCACTAATCAACTATATATTATTTTATAAACAAATCTATTATTTAATAGATAAATTAGACCATGACAAAATACTGATGATTGTAATTACTAAAATATGAAGAAAAAAAATCTGCAATTTAACCTAAAAAATAAATAAATCTGTCTATTCGATAATTAATATTTGATATTTTAAACACATTTATGAAGTCATGTTCAAGGTCAACTCAATTCCTAAGTAGATGTTCTAATATAAGTATAACTAACTATCAAACTACTCGAATTTGATTCGTGTTCGATTCAATTAAAACTCGTTCGGCTTACAAACTACAAAGTATCGATTTCAGAATAAATTCGTCTAATAAACGGATCAAGAAGACGAAATCTCGTAAACTCGAGATATCTCGTCTTCAAAATATATCGAAAACCACACATAAGTCTCTATTTATTCCTCACAAACACGAAACGAAAAAAATAAAATCGCAACCGATGTAGATCATATAGCCCTTCGCCATTTCCTTCATGTAGATTTTCATGCACAAAAAAACCATCTGCAGTTTCACTTAACTTGATCTGCAAAATCAAGATCGTAAAAAACCGCTAAAAATCAAAATCAATAACGAAACACAAACGAATAAAAACATTGAAAAAAAAAGAACGTTTATCGAACTTACAATATGAAAGAATCGCAAACACCATTTGCACAACACCAACTCCAAGCAACACAAAACCGGCAACCAAAGAAATGAGTTTCCAAGGGGTATTAAAGTAATCCCGCCTCAAAACCGCGACCCACCGATTCTTCCGATTCCTACAATGAACATTCACATCACGAAAAACATCATGGTACGAAAACTTCTCCGAAGTTTGCACGTGACTCCCTATTTGATTTATCAAACGGTACACCATTTCATCGCCACCCAACCAATTACTCACGACCCCGTATCTCCTCAACAACTCCGCATCCTTCGGCGCGTGTATTAAACAATGCAAGAAGAATGTATAATCCGTCACGTATTTCCGTTCGTCGCACGCGAGATTGTAATACTCGTAGGCGATCATATTTCTAATTCGTGACTCGGTTAGATCCGTAATTTCCAACGTGGGCATGCGGATCTTTTTGTTCTTGAATATAATGTCCAACAAATTCTTACTATCGGACTTCTTGAATGAAATGCCGGCTTCACTCAACTCCGTCGCGGAGTTTATGTTGTCCATTACGTAGTGCTCGTCGGGAACTGTCGGAGAAAACCCTAGTCGCTCGGCGTAGTGTACTAACCCTAGGAGGTGGTGTGGTTTAGTATGATCATCTTGAAACGATATTGCTTCTTGATGCACGATAATCGGTGATATTAAAGGATATATCAAATGAGTAATTTGAAAATCATCGTTCGTCATAGATAGTAGCTTTTCGAGTATAAATAACGGGATTTGATTCTCGAACAACATTAAATCACGGAGAATATGGCTCTTCATCTGCCCTAATTGGAAAACGAGATTCGAACCGAAAGTGCATTCGCGCAGGAATTCCAGGATGAAGATTCCGTCGAGGAGCAGCATAAGGGCGAAAGCGTACTTTCCTAGTACGGCCGTTTCCTCTGCGTAAAATTTGCGTGCTTCTTCTTCCGATTCGAGCATGGAGTTTACGTATCGATCCGCACTCGACTCTCCTCTTGATTGGAGGATTAGCTTGAGGTACCTCTTTTTGTGATGGTCCATGGCTTTAAGGTGGGCTTTGCCGCGGTGGAACGGGCCTATGGCGATGACCGTTGGATCGTACGATGACTCGTTTGTGGTTCGTATCTGCTCGCCGACTCTGCAGAGACTAGAGTTCGAGGAAGCATTATCGGATAATTCCTCGAGCATTTGGTTAACCGAAATTATTTCTCCATTTAAGCTCATAATGCTGATTGGTCTGCTGACAAAATTCCAACAGGCAAAAAACAAATCTTGATTTAGGACAAGAAAAATGTATGGTTTATGACAAGTGTACCTCAAAAATAAAAAATAAAAATAAAAATAAAATAAAAAGGCTAATCCTAGTCTTCTGAGTTGACTTCGAGAAGACTTTATGAAAAAAAATTCCAGCTTGATTACCTGCAGAGCTTTTATGGTTATTGAATTCCCAACCAAATTTGTGGGGTATTATTTGGCTGGTTTTTTTTTTTTATTTTAATATTTTAATATTCATGTCGGAGATAACTAACGACGATCTTGTAGAATGGTACATCCGGAATATACTGCGAATTTAGACGACATCAAGAAAAGTTACTCGTATTAGAGGATGTGAAATTTGCTTTATTTGGATTGAAGAATTTGATGTTCAGAATTTCAAATTTGTAATAACAAATTAATTTTGTTCGGATTATTAGTTTTATAATGAATTTCGAACTCGGGATTTTTTATTTTTTTTTTCTAAAGGGAGGATTTTTTTTGTATCGCAAACCTATGACCAAATAGTTCTAAGTACAAGGTGCTTACCAACGGGCTTTCTGAACTCGTTTGGAGAGAGAAAATAAGATTTAATTTTGAGTGATGCAAAATGGTATATACCCTACTTATCTTTATAGGTAGAATGTGTGATGTAGAAGTGGAAAGGTAGAGATATGCTACAAAGTTTCTACACTCGTTCTGAGTTGTGAAACCGAACCGAGTCAACTCAAATACATTAACCATATTGATGTTGTTTCAATCAAGTAGGGTAGCTATTTTTACAGATTGAAAATAATTCTGCAAATCCAATAGATATAAACAAATCAAGAATATTCAATTTCAGTATATCGTAAACTTTCTAAATATAATTAGTGTGTGCATAAATTAGGTTGGCGAACAACGTAAATTCGATCGCCGTAACTATGTTCTTGGTAAATATCCTGATTCCTATGCCATGTCCATAATGCATGTGTCGAATTCACAACCTCCGGGGGAAAAAAAAAGTACCGATTTCCATCAAAAAATCAGGACAAATTCGAGAAATAAATCAAATAAGACCACTATGTATGTATATATATTACCTCGAGTATACCATGTCCAAAGCTGCTTTCTCGATAAGCACTCCACTCCGGTTGTCTATCCCAACAAAAATTCCCTTTCGCGGGTCCCGACGAGAAATTCGTACGACACACACTTCCAATCTCGGGTACATTATCACCGATCGAAGGGCATTTTCCTATTTCGTCTGCATAATCAACATCCACTTTCTCGATATTACCGCCATCTCCAGTCGTTATATATATAGGTCCGCACGAATCTAACGTGTAGTTATACACTCTATTCATCCTCTCGTACGCGTGCACCTGCAAAAATGGCTGTAAGTATGTAAAGAGGCATCGAATATGATATATATATATATATATATATATATATATATATATATATATATATATATATATATATATATATATATATATATATAGATCGACTTACGTGACCGGAAAATACAATATCGACTTGATATTGATAGAGAAGTGGTTCCATTTGTAGCCGCATGCATTCGAATTCTTGATAGTGCATTGTGAATGATTTATTGTATTTTGAGGGTGAAAGTGCTATTGTTAATTTTTTAAGGGTGCAAAGTGGCAAAAAGTTTCATTTCAAGGGTGCGAAGTGGGATTAAGTTGTACACTGTTTGTACTTTATTTCATATTTCTTTTAACTTTGATTCTTGTTTGTCTTCTTATAGTCGTTTTTATTTCATTTTTCTTTAACTTTGATTCTTGTTTGTCTTTTTATAATCGTTTTTATCGATTTTACGCGGTTTTATTTTTCTTCGTATTTCTATACATAAATGGCTGAATATTGGCGAAAAATATATATTAGAAAGAAAAATCAGCTTCGAAAAAAATTAATCATATAACAATTTTGGTAGTGCCCGCAGTTTTTATCACAACTCAGTCATACAATTTGAGATTGGCCTGATTCAAGTGGCATTAAAAAGCTAGCTCAAATGACTACGACTTTCACGTGAGTTTTGCGCAATTCGTACGAGAACTAATGAAAACGCCAATCTTCATTTTCACCATAGTTTTAGCTTTTCTTCTTCTTCTTTAGTTCATGAATTTATGTAATATTGATCGAATATCATTTTAAATTAAGTAATTCTTTTTCAATTAATTTTGTTTTGGGCTACAAGTTGGGTTATAGGACGAACCAAAAAATAGCAGCTGGGCCCAATATAATTGGATACAGTTATTCATTTGATGTTACGGGCTTAATTGGAGGCCCACGATAAAATACAGTGTCTTTTTAACCCAATAAATTCCAATATGTTTGACATATTTACCCCTTCACTCAAGGTTTAGATATAGGCCCAAGTGCTAAAAATTTCTTTAAGCGTTCAAATTTTAAATATATAAAAACATTTTTTTTTTCAAATTAAATTAATTAGATAGACGGGAAATTACATGGTTATTTACACCAGGTTAATTTGAACCGTAGATTTTATTAAATAACTATTCAGTATTTACTAAGCACGCATATACATGGTTGTGTATGTAAGTTCAGTTAGTATAAATAATCAGGTGTAGCATCTAATTTCCCGTCTAAAGCAATATAATAATAATAATAATAATAATAATAATAATAATAATAATAATAATAATAATAATTTATAAAAGATAAAGAAAAGAAAATACAACGAATTTAGGTCAATGAGTTTATGATTACTATTTTTTTATTCCTGGTGTGGAGCAGTCAGCACCTGGCTTTCTCCTGGACATCTGTAAACATTCAATTGGCTCTTGAAGATGCTTTAGCTAAACATCTTTATTCTTTAGTGATGAAAATGCATTTAGGTCAAATATGATTTAATTTTTCATTTTAATTTCCACCTTCAAAATTTGATGTTTGCCTAGTAATCCTTTTTTTAAATGTATTTATGTAATCAGTTATCAAATAAGTATTCCATAAAAAAATAAATATTAATTTTGAAAATAAATTTCTCTAATTCTTTATTAGTTGTTACACCTGATCATTTACACATAATCACCCGCGCTAAGCACATATAAACATATATCTACGTAATTATGTGCAGATTAACGGTCAAAAATCATCTGATATATTTCACTAGGTGCAGCAGCAAATAAACCCCTTTCCCTCGAGTTTATTTGATTTGAATTGCACACAATATGAGTTAAATCTTCCATATCTTAGGCTTGAATTTTGGTAGAATGATTAAAATATTTTTGTGAAATAATTAATATGTGCTGTATTTCTTAACATAATTGGCCCACTAATAGCCCTCATGGAAGACAACATGTATTGATATTGGATAAGACGTACGCTTGTTATTTTCATGCATTTATTGTCATCATAGAATTAATTATGTAAGGGTTTTTAATATAAGAAAAAAAAATCTATAAATATGAAATAAGAGTAAATTACAGCCACCTCCCTATGGTAAAGTCTATTTACAAAAAAGGCCCTTATGTTTTAGAAATTACATTCAAACCCTTGCACTTTGTAAATGTCTTACATCAATCCCGATAAAAGGGTTATAATGTAAGAAATCTACAACTTGCATGGGATGGATGTACTTATGAGAAATGAGGGGGTGTTTCGTAAATAGATCTTACCTTAGGGGATGGTTGTAATTTACCCAATATAATTTTGAATAATTCTTTCTGCAAATAAATACGAATAGATTGAAAATATTATTTTAAAAAAAAATAATTATTTATGTTCTACTCCTACATGTACATATTTACAAGAAAAAGAAGAAATTAAAATGAAAAAACAAAATTGGAATAATTTAAATATGCATGAAGATTGAAAAGGATTCAAGAAATGGTGAGCAAAATGATGTGATGGATGATGACCAATATGGTTCCACTGAGCACATGGTGGTTGCACACATGCAATGCCTAATTATGGTATTTAAATCAAAAATTAAAAACTTAAGTATGTGATTAGGAAAAAATGAATTTTTGATTGAATTTGTTGAGCAATTAATTGTAGGTGGAATTAAGAAAAATGGCTGGATGAAATTAAACTCCATGTGCTCCATGTAATATGGTAGGGGACAAGGTGGTGGTCAAAGTAGGGCACTAGTTTTTACTTCCAAAAAAAAAAGCAAATTTTCAATTAATTGCATTAATCTTATCTTAATTATATCTAGAGAATTATATGGCCTCACTTATAAATATAACAAAAAAATAAAAATAAATAAGAGATGGATATGTGGGACTTTTGTCTCCACAAAACGGAAATTGATGTTCATTAATATATGTGTGTATATTTCTTTGTAAATCTCATTTATCAGAAAAGTAAAGCAAAATCTCTCTAAATATGGTTGGTTTGTTTTTTTTTTTTTTTTTTGGTTTTGCCCTGCCTAATTTAACTTTTTTTAATGTCATTTTGGAAAATTTTAATTTCACAATTAATTATTTTCATGTTGTGTAATTTAATTTTTTTATACAATTATATTTAAAATTTCTTTGTTTTCACAACTAGTTAGTTATAATTGAAGGATGACGTCCCGTAAGGGATCGGATGATCTAGCGGTTGGATCAAGTGAGTTTGTGTCAATCGATCCAAGTTCGAATCATCTTTCAAAGAGTCGAAAGGTCGAACTTAGCGTAGTGTTGTTTACGTCTCTCGTATGGTTTGCATGCTATTATACGAGAGTGTAGGTTTACCTACTGCACCTATATGGTTCGTTGTGTATTCCTTGATTACCAAAACAATAATAATAATAACCTAAATAACATTTATATTGAGAAAAGAAGTTGCGAAAAAGGTTCATTATGGGGGGGATTAGACTTGCCAAATTTTTGGTAACATTAATCTTGGCCTACAAAATCTAACATTTTCAATAATATATCTTAATAATATGTTTCAATATTATTTCTAAAGAAAATAGACAGATTTTTTTCGCAGCAAATAGTTCTTAAAAAAATCTATTCATAGAGAGATCGTGTTAATTAAGGAATGGTGTTATAACATACTTAATGTTGTGTAATTAATTCACTTTCCTAAAAATAAAACATGGCAAAAGGTAGTTTGATTTAACAAGCATGACATCTTAGATCTAGTGATGATGGGAAACACTATCTATGTTCCATGATAGTGCCCTGTAAAACGTGCAATATTTACTAAAACTCGATCGAAAAGTTGCTAATACTCCCTCAAAAATATTTTGTACAGTTAAATTTCGTATGGATATTTAAAATTTATTAAAATTAAAATTTATCAGGTAGTTTAGTTGAATAACCTAGATTCAAAATAGACAAATTCGTTGAAGAGTGTAGACTTAAAAATAGACAGTTTAAACTGAAAATGGACAGCTTAATTAAATAACTTGGCCTAAAAATAGACGTCTCAGATGAAAATAACATTTTTTTCCCGATTATTGTGATGATTTCATTGCATGCAAATACATTAGAAACAAAATTATTTTCCTTGGCAAAATTCAAAATAAATTACAATGGTATGTTATAGTGGGCCTGCACTTGTATTTGATGCTATATAGCAATCAATTCTAATAATGAAAATTTTCGTTACCTCTTGATTCAAAACCAAGCATAAGTAAAATCATGAAGGTCATAAATAAACGGATATAAACAATTTTTTTTTTTTGTTTATTTGTTGAGTTATTTAATTAATTCAAAATTTCATACATAATTTATTCTCATACTTATTAGAAAAAAAAAGTTGTTACTAACCGTATAAACAAATATTGAATAACATAAGAAAATTATTTAAAAATTTATTACAAATTAGAAAAATTTAAATTCTACAAAAATTTATAATTTATATCCAAGTACTAGCCAAAAAAAAATCTGTATACCTTAGCAGGAAGCCCTAATTTTTGGCGGTGTGTTTGGCTGGTTAAAATAAATATCTTAAACTACACTCTAGGCACGAGTATGAATTCCCATAATTCCTCCTTTATTTCCTATATCCAAACCCACCCCAGAAAATGTGGGAAATTGAAAATATATTTTGATGTAAAAAATATTAGATACATATTTGGTACCAAAATACGAGAGAATAAGAAAATTAAGTCAAAATTAAAAGATAAATTGTGCTAAAAGTTAGAGCACGTTGAAAATTACCAAAAAACCCACCCAAACTAAGCCTAGTTAAAAGGGATGGGATTAATTGATTATGAATACGGTTAACCGGTAATTAGTGGCATCGGCAGTTAACTAACGGACGTTAAGTTTAACGTTTCCCGAGTATCTCAAGTCTATAAAAGGAGCAGAGACCGTTACGGTGGTCGTAGCTTTTGGTTTCTCTCTCTAACTAAGAGCTCCTTCTCTCTCTAAAATCCTTCGGTTCATGATCTCCATTTTTACAGGCTATACATACATACATTACATACACGTTCACTTACGTATGAGTGATTATTCCGCGTCAATATACATATAGTCATATAGAGAGAGAAACTAGAGAGAGAAACAGTATGGGAATATCAATTGTGTGGCCGTCGAAGAAATGGTTGCCTCTGTTTACTTTGCTGCTCTTCGTGCTCGTCGTCGGAGCTCTGTCTACTGTTCACGGAGACGAAACCCTGAATTTAAGGTTTTCTTTTTTAAATACTTCTTCAATTTATATATATATATATATATATATATATATAGCAAATTTTATTAATCATAATTTTGTCCTGTTTTTCTCAGAGATTTTGAAAAAGAGGAGTTGCAGAACTCTCCAAACTCGACAATGGCGGAAAAGTGAGTCTACTCGGTTTCACCTAATTCCTTATACATTACAATCTCTCTCTCTCTCTCTCTCTCTCTCTCTCTCTCTCTCTCTCTCTCTCTCTCTCTCTCTCTCTCTCTCTCCCTAGTGGGATTTGTATGTATATATTGTATGCATCTGCCGGCCACTGAGTGTGAAGTGTGTGCAACACAACACAGTGAACCGAAAAATAAAAAAATAAAAACTCGAAAAAAAATTGTCGGTAGCCACTGACACGTGACACCGCCATGTGAAATTACTGAAATCACCTTCATTTTCTCACCCCTTTTTACTTTAAACCCAAACAAGGTCTCTGCAAAACCCAGCCATAGTTTGTTTGGGTCTGTCCTAAATGGTAAATTCCTGGTCAAGAAAAAATTTCCATGGATCACTAGAACAAGTTCTTGTAAACATACATAAATACTGAACAGTGGCAGTTTCGTAATAAATTTGAATTGACGGGATATTTATTTGTCTTTTACTCTCAGATTAGAAGGAATTGACGAGGATGTTTTGAATGAACATGCAGTTGATGACCCTGAAGAGGTTGTAAGAATGGTCGAAATGTGAGTACTCTTTTTTCTCATCTTTTTTTTTTTCTTTTTTTTTACCTCTATTATTAATAATAATAAAAAAATGATAATAATAATATTTATTTATATATATTTGTTGTGCATTTAAGTGTGTGAGTAACTGACACACAATGCGGTTGGGTAGCAGTTGCTGTTAGACTTGTTCTTTCTTCTGTTTTTTTTTTTTTAAAATTAAATGTTACACCACTATAGTTTTGTAGCAGACCCTACTCACATGCTATATTTATTTATTTCTGTTTACTCGCATCTATTTGTGAAATTTAATTATTTCTTGAATAAATCAAGAAGGCTTTATTTATATTCCATTCCATGCATATTATTACAGCACTGGGATTCTTCTGCTGTCAAATATTACTCTGGTTCTTTTATTACATCATTTCTTTGTCAAGAAATGTGAGAATCTAAATTGTACATATGGTTAGAAATGTGATAGAATTAATTGGTGATGTGAATTGTGATGAACACAAAAGTATCATGTACGAAGAATATTATTGATATATGTAATAAAATAGCAAATCCTATCTTTATTTTTATTTCTTTTCGCCCCCGTGACAGCATCATCACCCATGTGTGTGTGCCCCTCAAACAAAGCCAAAAGTTTGTCCACATCAATCTTTCATTCGAATATATTACTATTAGTCTATGTATGTATCTTCACCGACACATAATTAGAAATGTAATCTTTCTTAAATATGCGTAGGGCCACGAGAAACAGCACCGACAGGAGGCGAAGACTCGGGTACTTCTCGTGCGGGACCGGCAACCCTATAGACGACTGCTGGCGTTGCGACCCTAACTGGCACAAGAACCGCAAGCGCTTGGCCGACTGCGGCATTGGCTTCGGCCGCAACGCCATTGGCGGCAGGGACGGCCGGTTCTACGTCGTCACCGATTCTGGCAACGACGACCCCGTCACCCCCAAGCCGGGCACCCTCCGCTACGCGGTCATCCAGGACGAGCCCCTTTGGATCGTATTCCAGCGTGACATGGTCATCACACTGAAGCAAGAACTCATAATGAATAGCTTCAAGACAATCGACGCTCGTGGGGCCAATGTCCACATTGCCAACGGGGCGTGTATAACAATCCAATTCATCACAAATGTCATCATACATGGGCTCCACATACACGACTGTAGGCCCACGGGGAATGCTATGGTGAGAAGCTCCCCGTCGCACTACGGGTGGAGGACTATGGCGGACGGTGACGCCGTCTCAATTTTTGGGTCGAGTCATATTTGGGTTGACCATAACTCGATGTCCAATTGCGCCGACGGGCTTGTGGATGCTGTGATGGGGTCCACAGCTATTACGATTTCGAACAACTACTTCACGCACCACAACGAGGTTATATTGTTGGGGCACAGTGATTCTTACTTGAGGGACAAGCAAATGCAGGCGACCATCGCTTACAATCATTTCGGGGAGGGTCTCATTCAAAGAATGCCGAGGTATATACACATACACAGTCGATTTTTTTTTCCACTTAATTTTCTTGAATTCGGATAGATAAAAAGAAAACGAACTTCAATGCTTTTAACAGGTGCAGACACGGATACTTCCACGTGGTGAACAACGACTACACGCACTGGGAGATGTACGCAATAGGAGGGAGCGCGGAGCCCACAATCAACAGCCAAGGAAACAGATATCTCGCGCCGGTCAATCCTTTTGCAAAGGAGGTACTAATTAATACTAAACGTTAAATCTATTTTCGGGTGGATAATTAATTAAAAGTAAACGAGATGCAAAAAATGTTAATTGTGGAATCAGGTGACAAAGAGGGTCGACACGGCACAAAGCAGATGGAAGGGGTGGAACTGGAGAACGGAGGGTGATTTGATGCTCAACGGTGCGTATTTTATCCCGTCTGGAGCCGGAGCTTCCGGAAGCTACGCTAGAGCTTCCAGCTTGGGTGCTAAATCTTCTTCCATGGTTGCTTCTATTACTTCTGGTGCCGGTGCACTTGGCTGCCGTCGGGGCCGCCAGTGCTAGCGGCAATCTCTTATCCCCTATTGCATAAAATATCTAGAATGAGTCTTTTCTTTACCTTCATTTGCCTACAAAAAAAACCTACTTGGAAAACTTCATTCACATTGGCAAGTGTACATTTTTTACACATGTCAAACATTCTTCATTTGCTCCTCCTCGTTGTCCGATCGTTTTTTCTTCGCTCCTGGCAGTGCCAAGGTTTCCTCTGCCTCTTGAATTTTCTAACACATTTTATATCTATATATATTTGTCTGCTATCAGTCCTCCACAAAATGTGTTTGGGCATTTGTTCTCTATAGAAGCTAAATTATATCCTATTTCCTTTCGACCTTCTTATTCTCCGTCATACAACGTATAGTATGAAATTGTGAATGTCAAAAAACTCGTGTAAAAAAACGAAGCAAAAAAGAGAGTGTAATAGATGATGCATAGTAGTAAGGCTATCTTTTACTACTACTTTTTTGCCTCGTCTCTGTCAATGTAAGCAATCTGTATTGGTTTGTTTGAATGATGAATTGTGTTTATAACTTATGTATGATTATCAGACAGTATTATCTCCTCTGTGTGATTATTACAGCAAGTTAGCCTGATTAAGTAATACAAAGACTTGTTGCATTAACCTTAATCATTACTCTCTACTATATATAATCCTGTGGAGAAAACGGCATTCTACCAGCTTAAAATATATTTCGAATCTTTTGAACTACCCAAGTTCTTTTCATAAGTATAGACTTTTACCATCTAATTGCATCCATAATAAGCAAGGCTCGAGTTTCACATCGGATGCTCTTATATTCTTCCTTTCTTTTCTCCAACCCGTAAGCTCTGAAGGACGTGAATTATCGTAATTCTTAAAATATAAATCCAAACTAACGGGATTGGTCGTTCTAACTTCACACCTAATTGCGACCCTAAAATGTTTAAGCTAATTCCATCCAGCCATAGAAAAACTAAAGGCACTGTTGTTGACATAGACAAAACAAGAACCATAAATATTATCCTTAGAAGTATAACTAATCACATGTAAGAGCCTAAATGAAGATGGTGTGTACCTAAACTCACAATTCATACCATATGAAATCGAAAGATTTGTTCGAGTTCCCAAACTCCAAGTCACGTGGAAAGGTTGATAAAACCACTAACTTAGCACGTGATTTCGGGCCCATATGGTTTAGTGAGTCAAACAAATAAATTCCTTACGTCTGCACATTTTGGGGCCAATTCTCATTTAATTCACAAAACTATGCTCACATGCATAGCCCATGTTATATGTTTAATGTGCATATTGTCTGTCACATTCAATACAACCCGATCCACATTCACTTTTCTTTGCAATTATTTTCAGCCTTTTCACAATGGATCATCTCATCAGCATTGTTAGATACATGTATTATCAAAAGCTCGGATTTGTTTTCAAATACGTGTACTTTTTCTAAGGCATGACGGTTAAGGTCGAGACCCCTCGATTCACAGGTCGGAACTCACGGGTCAATTTGGATGATTTTATTTTTTATTTTTTTTCAAATTGGACTATTCAAATCGCCGATTCACATTGAGGTCAAGCAAGAGTCAATTAATAAAGGGAAAATAGATAAATTCAGCTATACTCCCTTGAATACGACTAGTGGAAAATTTCCAGCAAAAAGGGGTTCCACATATACTATTTTCATTAACTATGTACGGCTTTGTAAAGCCCACTGATAATGTATCGCATTCACAGAAAAAGTCAATTCAACTTAAATTTTGGCCTGAGCACAGAAATAAATGAGTGCTTATTCAAAATAGATTTTAATACTTGAGAAAGAGAACAATAAAAGAAAATAGAAGGTACTACTCGAGAATCCATCTGCTCCCGCAATGATTTAATAACTGGGACTAGTTAGATGTACTGATATTTCAGCACATTCTAACGGTTTTTTGGGTTTTGTCAATCATAAATTCGACAATCAAGTTCATTGATGGCTTTATCCAAATTAAATCAATCTCCAACAAAAATAGTTACCAGTGCTTTTCAAGAGTACCTTACCTTACCATCTTGACAAACTCAAGGTTCTGATTGGAAAGTATATTTAGCCTCGGCAAAGTGCGATTTCACCTGTGCGAGAGCCCTATAACGGTGAGAAATCGTGTTCTTCTCTTCCTTGGCCATTTCAGCATAACTATAGACAGACGTAATTCAGTTAGTTGGGTAGCTTTTATGGCAAGTTAGTTGGCTAGTTTTTATGTAACATAAATAACAAAATTAATGCAGACTAGGGAGCAGGAAGATTAACTTACGTCTGATCATACCCATCAGGTTGAAAAATTGGATCCCATCCAAAATCATTTGGTCCCCTAGGAAGAACTATTTTACCCTGCAATTTCAGCCACAAGTTTATGTCAGTGCTAATCAGTTTATGTAATAATCCAGCAAGACGCAACAAACATAATTGTGTACACACTCCAAAAGAACTTATAAGCTAATTTGAAATTCAAAAGAACGTTTATTAGGATGCAGCTCGTTGATATATCAACATTGTATAAGAGCAGTATGGGTCAAGCTGAACTGGTTAATTACCACTGACATACAAAAGCTGAACTGGTTAATTACCTCTCACGAATCGTCAATGAAAGTTCCCTTGATTACTAGGAACACAAAAGTGTACAGATGACAATTCAGAGATGCTGAAGAAATGATTCCACATGGTCAAAATAACCTTAAGCTAGATTGAACTTTAAGCAGCATAAGCTTCAATGCAATTACATCAAAAAATTTGAAACCTTGAGCTAGAGTTCGATTGCATATCTAATATACGCTCGCCTACTCCTTATGGCACATAAATTTTGTCAATTGTATTACAAGGGTCAGATTAGACAAGCAAAACTTAATTTTCGAAGTTCTGCTAAAAGAACATGGAAATTTTCCAATGAACTCATCACATTTACAAATAGAAGGTGGGTGATATATCTAAAGTAGCTAAGAGAACACAAGAATTACAAGTATAGTACGTAGCCATCTCCAGTAGTAGTGAGGCCACATCAGAGGCTGTCAACTAAAGCCACTGAAAAAAGCCGACTATAGCAATATATGTTATATACAATATATGAAGTATTGTTGGTTTATTTAAATGTGGCAACACAGAAGCACCGGAATAAGTTCAGCAAAAAATAGGTTTATCTTTACTGTAGGCAAAAGATTCTAGAGTTGCGTTTCAAAAAAATCTTTCACTGAAACATTCTTTAAATATATTTTGTTCATGTTATGTGTTCACTTGAAGTTACATTTGCTGCTTGAATTCACCACAATATACTAATATGTATCTAATGAAACTGATGACTTGACTAAGTTCAGTTAGTGAAAGATTGCTTGCTCGTATTTACTGATATGATACCAAACTAAACACTGAGCTCAGTATGAAACATGCTAAAGTATGAAATATCCTTATGGATATGATACGAAAGTAGATACTGCAGTCAGTGTGAAACATGATGAAGAATGAAATATCCTCAAAGATGGATGTAAAAATATATTATATCTTTATTTAATTTTAGTAATGATGTACACTTTTACTTGTTTCGACTTAAGCTAAACCTTAGCATTAGAACTTTTCAGAATCAACACTAACAATAATTGTTATTTTGAGCAATAAAATTCAAACATTAGCAGAGTGCAACTCATAGATTATCATGTTCATCAATTTTGAAAAGACTAAGGAAGAGGAGCACTTTTATTTTGTTTGCATAAGGACGTCAAAGTCTTCACTTGTTTTTCAGTTAGCTTTATCTGCCTAAATACATGGATAGTCGGTACCTCGGGGAACCAACGCACACATCTACCTCTCTCACCACATTGCCAAATTTTATTTCACTTGCTTGTAATTTCAAATGTTAATATTGTACTGGAATAGAGTTCAGACAGAGAGCAATTTAAACTGTAGGTGCAGGGCACTTCTGCTATATTCACAGATTACTATATCATTGCTTTGTTACCCTCCGAATTTTTTGTGTTCTTCTCCTTTTCTTTTTTCCTCACCATTCTACTTTTGTCTATTTTAGTGTTTTTTTCTTCTCTTGTTCACTTAAATCACATAACTCGACTCAGAAAACAACGAGTAATAGAAGATCAGGCCAGTACATCTATTTTGCTGGAATATAAAGCATAAAAGCAACTTTGTATTCCTGGAAACTAAAGAACTCACTGGAGTTTTCCCCAAAAACGTAATTGGATCTGCATTTGGCCCGAGAGCAAGAGAGAATACACAGAGAGCATAAGCCGATTTATCCTCATATGCCATCAGTAAATTGTTCAAACCTAAAAAAAGAATATAGCATAAACTACTTTAAAATAATAAAGTTGGAGGCAAGTACAATGAGCTTTTAACAGTGATTGCTCAACACAAGAACAATATCGAACAAAAATACCTTGATGGCCTAACTTCTCCAGAAACCACTTGCTGCAATTTCAGTTAATCCAGTTAGTAAGAGCTATAAAAACATAAAAGCAGCTAAAGATAAGTAAATAATAAGGAAGGCTGAACTATCCAATCAAGCCTCTATTCTGATAAATAAGTGTACAACGTAAATATCAATATAGAACTAAGAAGAGACAAAACCGTTATGTAACTGGTTCAGTTTTCCCGCTTAATATCATTTTAATAATTTGCATGCAATCACATAGTCAGAATTATGCCAAGGAGGTTGAAGAGTGAATGAAGAATTATGCCAGTTTTTCCCGCTTAATAACATATCGAGCACAGCTGGACAACCACCATGAAGTACAAGCACAATCATTAAAGCCCAATACAAAGATGAAAGAAGAAACACAAGCTTTATTTTACTTATTTTCTCAGAAGTGGGTGTTGTCTAGTAAGCAGATGAACATAATTCAGACAAGAAAGGGGCACAACATACAGAAAATAAAAGAATATCAAAGTAGCTGATAGAGTCATCGTTCTTCACATACAAGATCCTATATTAGTTTACATCGTTAGCATTGTCTCATTACACTCACCAGAGACGATTCACGAGCACGGAGTTCGTATATTTTAGTTCACCATAAATAAGTTTTACCAGTGTATTTGAATTTCGTATTTCCTACACAGAAATTTGAAAAGACACTTCACCTCGATGGAAGAATAAGCACAATACTTACATGTATGGTCCTGTAAAAAAAAAAATTAACCATCAGCAAATCCACATTGAGAATAATTGCCATTTTATAAAGTACGCACATACACTTAAATTACCTGGTAGACCCTTTAGAGCATTGAAACAAAGACACGTGTCCTCCACCAACACCGGCCCATTCACCTTCCATTTACAACGAAATAACACAATCAACATTCACACCCACAAAATATCCATCATTCTCTTCTAGACATTTCTACAAACAGTTGTGGGGTGTGGTACCTCTTTTGCAGCCAATCGTGCCTTCTCTCTCGATATCTCCTCAGGCTCACCTTGTAATTCCGGCACTGTTAAAACCATACACAAATCAGGGAATTAAGGTCAAATAAAGAAAAACCAATCGCCCGCACAAAAAGACGAATAGAGCCTGAATTTGTAACGTACGATCAAGTTTGAGGGAGCGAAAGGGAATCGAATTTCCGAGGATAGCGCGAACTTCTTCGAGCTTCTTGGCGTTTCCGGTTACAAATGTCACCGGCTGTGCCAGCGCCAGTGCCCTCCCACCACCTGCCACCGCCATTTTATCGCGCCTTTTTTTTCTCGTTTAAACTCTTTTTCTCGTGAAGAAGAAAAAAACTTGTGAATTAAAACGTTAGGGCTTGTGTTACAAACTTATTGACATTTTAAATTTTAAATAAAAATAAGGGAAAATTGCACTTCACCCCCTAAGAAATGCATGTTTTGCACTTTCCCCTCTCAAAGTACAACAAGGAGACTGTCCCTTTCGAAATATACAACTCGGTGCACTTTGCCCCAAGCCAAATGTGTATTTCCAGTTAATACGCGCATATGGTAAAATACATAATTTTCCATACTAACAACAACCTACAGAGTATATTGTCAAATATACAATATACGAAATGCTTTAGCTGCACGTTGTTGAATTCAAGTTGTTAAAAGTCATTCTTCTTAGAGCAATTCCTACATTTAAAAATTGATGCATACAAAGTCGTATTCTTTTACCGAAGCGGCACACTAGCGACGCAATGTACGATACATTATGCGTGACTTTGCATCACATAAGAAACAATTTTCCAGACTGTCCCTTTCGAAATATACAACTCGGTGCACTTTGCCCCAAATGTGTATTTCTAGTCTAATATGCATATGGTAAAATACATATTTTCCAGACTAACAACCTGCAGAGTATATTGTCAAATATACAATATAACAAAATGCTTTAGCTGCACTTTGTTGAATTCAAGTTGTTAAAATTCATTCTTCTTAGAGTGATTTCTACATTAAAAAATTGATTCGTACAAAGTCGTATTCCTTTACCAATGCGGCACACTAGCGAAGCAATGTACGTACAATACATTATGCGTGACTTTGCATCACATAAGAAACCATTTTGGTTTTGTGAAAATTAACCACAAAATCTCTATTATACGTCGTCTTTTCATATATATATAGATGTTTTAGATTTCTCATTCTATTGCATCATAATCACAAACACAAAGTCACTCTCATTTTAAATACAAGTTTAGTATGCAACGACAATCGTAAATTCGTAACACGGTGCAATGTCAAAACACTTGTTTAACTTCGTAGTGTATAACTCACCCGTATGCTAATGAAAATAAAGTAAACTACATATATGTAACGAACAACAGTAAGAGGTATTGATCGAATGCTCTAAATTGCCCTATCACTTGTTATCATTTTTCTCCGTTTTCTCCTTAAAAGCTTCTGAAGCGGCTTTGGCGGTGTCCAAAACATCCTTGCTTTTTTCACTTTCTGCATTTTCCGACGCTTTCTCAAATCCTTTTTTGGCCACATCCGCCACCATCTACGGTTTTAAAATAAAACAAAAAAGTTACTTAGCTATAGATTTCTTTCCCTTTTTCTATAACCAATATTTATATAATGCGCAAATGGCAAATAAGTCCTCTAATTTCAACGATACTTACTGCATGTCCGTACACTCCAAATATTTTCTACATAAAAAAGAAAAAGACATGAACCGTCCCAAAGACTAAAATACCTCTTTAACATTTCATTTCTTCAATTTCATCCACAAATCCTAATTTTACCAATATTTCACATCGACCCCATTTTTAACAAAAATAGCACATTGACCCCTCATTTTTTTTTTACCAATTTTAGCATTTAATATACTCCAATTTCATCCACAAACCCTAATTTAACAAATATTGCACATCGACCCCAATTTCAACAAAATAGCACACCAACCCTTCTATCAATTTTAAGATAGGTCAAAACTGGTAAATTGGTGAAATTCAGATTAAAATGAGTGAAAAACATAATATCATAACACATACATTTCCGGTGGTATTAGCAACTCTTCCGGCGACGACTTCACCGACACGCTTCACTTCCTGCACCACCTCTTTCGTCCCGTCCTTCACCGTCTCCACCGCTTCTATTATCTTCCCGCACGTCTCTTTATCAATCTTAGCCTACTAACACGTACATACAATTTATTTTTTATTTAATGAATTTAATTTTTAATATTTGAATTATTATTTACGTTAGTATTTAAAATAATGGTTTTGAAGTGATGCTGTGACTTACTTTCTGTGACAGCCTTGTAACCGAGACAAATCCCCTACAAATCCATTGATCGCCGTTGAGCAGTATCTTTCCGGTGGAAATGCTTTTGGATGTTACTCTGAAAAACGCCATGGTTTTTTTTTTTGGATTTATTTTCTACCGGTTAATTATTAGTTATTATTTAAATAAAGAATGGAGGAGGTGGTCCACGTGGCAGTCGGAGAGGTGCGGTGGAGGAAGTTTAGGTACACGTGTGGCTGAAAGTTGTAGGATCTGGAATATCGGACCTATAAACTTGTCAATTCTTTAATTTATGGAAACATACAGTTTTCATCTCTGTAATTTGGATCGATTACATATTTGGTCCCTTATGTTTCAAAAATTCAACATTTTTAAACGGAATCAAGTTTGTTTCCCATCACTTCTTTAACTAATGGACTAACGGTAAATTTGACGGAAATGACCAAAAGTATTAAATTATTAAAATATGAGGGACCAAATATATTTTTTGTGAATGTTATGGACCAAATATGTAATCAGTGCAAACTTGAGGATGAAAACTGTATATATTCCTTAAAATGAGTAATACATCAAACAAGGCCTTGATTCGGCCCGTTTTAAACTCGGCCTCAATCCATTTAGAGATAATTGACATTCAGCCCTTCAAAGGTCAAACTTTGCCTGAGCCAACCCATTGCATATAGTTTTATTAACGAACTAATCCCTCATTTTTCTGTAATTACGTCTACTATTTTTAATTTGTAGATTTCTTACATAAACACCATTTTCTGGAGGTAGATGTAAAAAATATACAAAACTGCAGGGGGCTGGATAAAATTTCTAAAAAATGGTTTTTTCGTAATATTTTTTTACTAATTGGAGATATATTATATTTACATTCAATGAAATTCAGCTGGAATTTGGTAATGTCTTCAAAAAAATAAAAATAAAATACCAAAATTCATTAGCTTTTTGACATGAGCTTGGCTAATGTTAAATTAACCCCTCCAATTTGATAGCATCATAGATTAATTAATGAATTAATTAATAAATCCATAAGAAGCAAGAAAATAAGCAAATTAATAATATTTATTATTTGATTATTATTATTATTATTATTATTTATTATTTAATATTGGAGACACAAATTAATCAAGTAGTGCAACAACAGTATTGATAAAGAGGAGGGTAGCATTGTCCTGAACTGAAACCTGTTCTCTGGCAAAACTCATTACAATCAGCAAAATCTTCACACTTTCCTTCACATTCAATTCTACTTTCTCCTTTTAATATTGCACAATCTGTAAATTTGCATTTCAAAAAATAAACAATAATGAAAAGATTAATTATATTCACAAGAAATTCATCAAAATTGTACATGGATAATTTATATTTTTCTATATGTGAGAGAGAGAGAGAGAGAGAGAGAGAGAGAGAGAGAGAGAGAGAGAGAGAGAGAGAGAGAGAGAGAGAGAGAGAGAGAGAGAGAGAGAGAGAGATTTGAAATACCAACATACCAAGAGAGAGAAGTAAAAAGGTTAACATGGTGGCTAGTGCAAGTTTATTGGCAGGGAAATTGATTTTCTCCATTTCTGAGATCATACAACTTACAATGAAGAGAGGTAATTAATTACTAATCACTGTTTGGCTTTATATATATTATACCTATTGGATTTTTACATTATTACCAAAATAAAATTTCCGTAATTTTAGGAAAAGCACTTCAATAATTGGATTTATCCATTTAAAAAAAATGTTTTTTATTAAAGGTAATTTTGTCAAATTATTGGGAAACTATATTGAAAATTCGGAAAAACTACATAAATTTTGATACCTTTACATGTAAAAGGGCAGATCTACTTCGATAAAAATGAGGTGGAACTGAAAAGTGGAGACATTATCGTATGAAAAATTAAAGTTTTTCAAATGATTTGAGGTCTATGTTTGGGTGACAAATTAAAAGTTCTTTTTAATAATTAAATTTGAAAAGTACTTAATTAAATCATTAAATATATATTTTTATCCGATGTTATCGTTCGAAAAATCATTTTGATAAGGAAATGTCCAAAATGAATTTAGAATGCGGCAGATAGGGGTATAAACGAGCCGCACTTGAGTTCGAGTTCGAGTTCTTCGAAAATTTGATTTTAGGCTCGAGTTTGAGCCATTTTGTTGTAATTTTTATTCTTATTTTTAATTAATTTTGATTTTTATTAATATTAGTATACGTAGAATTTTATTATTATAAAATTACAATTAAAAGTTCTAAATAAAAAAATGATCTGTAATTTATTATTTAAATTATTTATGTGAATTTATTATTAGAAAAAAATCGTAACCGGTTCGCGAGCTCAAGAAACAATTAAGAAGGAGCTCGATTGGGCTTCAAGTTCGAGCGTTTATCGAATCGGCTCAACTCATTTACATCCCTAAAGCAGATCCTTAATTCTCCATAATTAACTATACTTATTAGGAATTCATTTTAATAACTTATGCAGCAACAATAAATATTAAATAGCAACCAATTTTGTACAGACAATAAATATGTCTCTGTCTGATATTGCGACAAGTGTAGCTACGTAGCATATTATATCTTGTACGAATTGCATGGCATGCATGCCAAGTGTAACGCGATCAAAGTAAATGTACAACCCCTTTTGTCTCAATTCTTTGGGAGAATAAATTTATAATAATTTTAATTAAATTTATTTTGTGCATTTATTTATCATATCATTATTGAAAATAAACAATCAATCAGCTAGGACTTACTGAGGATCGAGTTTATAATTAACTGTCTTATATTATCATTTTTAGTAATTAATGTATTGTTGGAAAATGATTTACAATTTCATAAATGTATTTTTTTTTAACAAAATTAGATTGAAACAAAGTTGGACGAAATTGTAAGAATAAAGTGATATTGGGATTAAATTATCAATACAGGTAAAAAGAAGGGGTTAATTTGCATCGTCGCGTG
This sequence comes from Erythranthe guttata, assembly GCF_056151865.1. NCBI lineage: Eukaryota > Viridiplantae > Streptophyta > Magnoliopsida > Lamiales > Phrymaceae > Erythranthe > Erythranthe guttata. The sequence goes on along the minus strand of NC_142546.1, from coordinate 1,624,157 downwards.
ACTTTTCCTACCAAATAGTGGACGAAAATTGTAAAAAAACTGATTATTTGAGGACCAATATTGTGCCAAAAAAAGTTTAAGGACCAAAATAGACAATAATGTATAATATAGGGACCAAAACTGTAATTATCCCAATATTTGACCACGTACATTTGTTACCGCGCGTCTTGTTAATTAATTGATCACTCCTTTTGATTCAACTAACTCTGCCCTAATTATTACGGGCTGAGAAAAAAAATGGGGTTCTCGAGATCGTTATATATTACAAGAACAACTTCAATGCAAATATTAATTAATTCACTGTATACCGTGTCTTCAATTTTCACAACTGTCTCCCACCCTAAATATTTGCCTATAAATACTCATGCGCTGCAGATCAATTAACCAGACATCCAGAGAGTGAGGAGAGAGAGAGAGTAGAGAGAGAGAGAGGAGAGAGAGAGAGGAGAGAGAGAGAGAGAGTAGAGCTAGAGAGAGAGATAATATGGCAAAACTGTACTTAGCCCTTGTTCTTGCAGTACTTGTACTAGCGCATGCAACCGCAAGAAACATTCCAACCGATGATGAAGCAACAAGAAACCCTAGTACTAACACCGCATTAGCCCCTGCCCAAAACACGGCAGAAAATGTCGTCGCCACCACCGCAGCTGCTCCGGGGGCGGCGGTCGGCGGCGTCGATGATGAGAAAAACTTCATCTCGTACGGCGGGGTGGGCGGCTGGGGAGGCGTTGGTGGGTACGTCGGGGTGATGCCTGTTTTTGGCGGCATTGGAGCTGGCATGGGCGCTGCAGGTGGGATCGGAGGAGTTGGCGGACTTGGCGGCGTCGGGCTCGGTAAAGTTGGCGGCATCGGCGTTGCTGGCGGCGTTGGCGGCGTTGGTGGAGTTGGTGGCATTATACCTTAAGAAACAAAAATTATGATGTTATTTTAATTAACTAAGTGTTGTTGCTGTTGTTATTTTCCTTGTGGATTGATTATTCGAGTTTAATTATATTTGTAGTACTGTGTTTGAATTTCTTGGTGTAATGCATGCATGCATGCATATTGTTGGCTTCAATTTAATGAATGTACTTTGTTATGCTCTGCCATTACTTCAATTTTTTATTTATTTTTGTTTTTGTTTTTTTCGGGGAGTTAGATGTTATATCTGTTTATTTATACGGGGTGGATTTCAACCCGATTAAATAACCATTTACGAAGCATACATACATATTGATCTCTATGAATATGTAAAGATCTATGGTTTGAATCCACCAATGTAAATAATTAGGTATAAAATCTAATTATCCGAATTTTACTCTCTCTCTCTAGAGGAAAATATTTTTCATTATAATTGGAGCCACGTGGGTATTTACATCTAATTACCCGAGTTTCACCAAATAATTGCGGAGCCTCGTGGGTATTTACATAACGAAATACAAGTCAATGTTTTTAGATTTAATTTAAAAAAAAAAACCAAATTAAAATAGTAAATATTTGTAAAGTTTGATTAAATTTAAAATATAATATATTTTAAAAATATTTTATAGAGAAAAATAAATAAATATATAATATATCATATTAGCCTCTAAATCTAAATTAGCTTGAAGAACCCATTACTTGTGGGCTTGGCCTGTTGAGTGTAAATTAGGGGCTGTTTGGGCCCAAACGTACGGACTTTCCGGACCTAAGCCCATCAGATTTTATTTCATCTGTTGTGATAATATTTTTTTATTATTATTTTTTTTTTTTTGAGAACATGCCAAATGAAGCCCTACAAAGTTTTATGAATTGGCGGGAAAGGAAAATGAAAGAGAGAGAAACAGTGTTGTAGAGAGAGAAAGTGCTCGAAATAGGGGGAAACAGAAATGAAGAGCTCGAGCTCGGGGAGAAGATTGCAGACCTTACTGGAAGAGATCAAGTCTTCCGAGGCAAGCTTCTTTCCGAAATGTATCAAATTTCGTTCTGTTTTCCGATTTTAAGTGCGAATTTCACAAATTGTTTTTATGTTTATGAGGTTAACCATCAGATTTGTGTTTGTATTTTTTGAAATTGTGATACTATTATGTATGTTCTAGGGCGAATAATTTGATTTTTTTTACTTCAGTACTCAGTATGGAAATTGAGGGACCTTCTTCTGAATTTTGTTTACCATATTTATTTTTGGTATATAAGCCCAGAAATTGAGGTTGCTTGCTATATTTCACTGCAAATAATTTTATTTAGTTTAATTGCTCGATGCAATGTTTGATATGATGGTGTTGTAACTTGTGTGGCGATTTTCTGATATTTGAAATTTCTGGCAATAATTTGCAGGTTGTTGAGAATCGTGTACAACTGATAAAGGAATTGGAGGAATTAGATATAAACGAGAAGTCTGAAGTGAAATCTCTTGTTGAATCATTAACAGTATCCTAATTAACCCGATGAGATTTGGTTATTTGCTTGTTAGATAGAATAAAGAAGAAATTGTGTGAATCCCTAGTTCCTTTTGTGAGTTACTTGTGATATGATTACTTTTCCATAGTTTTGTGCTTAATTATCCATTATTTTTGTGAATTAGGATCGAAATGCAATTAACTGTTTACTTCCATGACGTCTCTGGATATTCGAAATTAACGAATCCATGACATGACTCTGTCAAAGCGATTGATATCAAATATTTGCTTTTACCGTGTAATTCCATCCACGTTCTGTCTTATTTTGTTACAACTTATATCATTATTTGCCTTAACTTTTTAGACATTCTGGGAAAACTTTACTTGTTTGGATATATCTCAGTGCACATTGAATAAAACTATTTTAGATGTGGCTGCAAAACACTTGGATTCAGACATATCAGGATGTCTAGTACAATTTCTTGTACTAGGAACACAAGTAAGCTCCTTATTCTTCAAATAAGTAGTAGATATTTCTCACTGGGGCATTGTTATCTGTTGGTTCTCGTTCTGATGTCTGAGTATTATCTTGACTATCATCATCTTAGGCAAACATATGGTGCAGAAAGCATCTTCAAATGACACTAATGTCAATTGAGGATTCTCCGGAAGAAGAGCATTCTAGTTTCTTTTATCAGGTAAAATGTCTTTGTTTGGTATTATGTCGTTGTCTTCGCTGGTTACAAGTCTGAATTTGCATTTTGATGGTTGTTACCTCATAATAAAGTGCATTTATGGATGATAGACAAGTGAGAAAGTTTAAGGTTGATGATGTCTGCCCTAGCGGTATCTATTCCATTACAAAAGTAATTTTGAAGATGAATGCATAACTTACATGAATAAAGTCTTTAAGTCTTTTTTGACATACTTCAATTTCTTTGTAGTTGGTTCTGGATTTGCTCAGCTACTCTGCTGCCAGTTATTCAGCTTTAGCAAGATACCCTGTTCCCGCAAATAAGGAATTGGTGGTCAGCCTAGAGAATTTTATTTCAGAACAGTTCAACCTGATGAAAGATTTGGTCTCCGAGATAAAGGTAGTTGCACGCACATTAAATTTTCGACTTATATTATCTGGTAAAGTTGATTTATCATTGGACTATACGTAACCTAGTAGTTGTGATTATGCTTCTATCATTTGCCCGTCATGCTTTTATATAAGTATAACCATTATTTCAGCATATGAATTCAGTAATGTTGTTTTGCGGAAGATTTAAGAAGAACCTGTGGTCTGTCTTTCCTTCTGGTATTGCTTTGTTGATGGAAGTATAACCATTGGGTTTGGGTGTTTTATCGGCGAAGTAATGGACATGCCCTTTCTCCTATTAATATGTGGCCAGTAACTTATTTTGAAATTCAGAGTCGATATGGGGGACATTATGCTCCACATTTCTGTGTCTGGATATGAGCATGAGTTATGTTTTGTTCCGATTAGTAAGCCAATTAGATTTTTACACATCAGTCTTTGATGGTCGTACTCGTATTAAGGTTTCTTTGCACCCAAAGCATTCATTAATCATAAGTGGTCCATGTTTTCTTTGTACTTTATTGTGTCAGATTGAGCCTTGATGCACATTCACTGCACTTATTGCTAATGGTCATTGCACTCTGTGATTGTTCCACAGAGGGTTCACGTGATAGGTTCGCAGTTGTTAAAGGGAGCCCAGGTTGCTGTTGATGCCGTGACTAGATTGTGCAAGGTATATGCGGAAGCTGAAGATAAAAACATAACTGATTCGAAAGAGACTGAAATTGGCGACCATGTCATCCACGTAATCAATTGTACGGTAGAAAACTTATGTGAATTGGGAACAGTTGCTGCTACTGATGGTGGCAGTCTCGTAAGTCTACTGAATATGTCGTGGAAAGGTGTTGTTTCATTGCTTCACTTAGGCAAGGGTGCGTTAGCATCAAAGGTGAACGTAAAAGGTGTTATTACGAACCTAATTTCACTGGCCACAGAGTCATTAAGATGTGCTGCTCAAACATGGTCGTCTTCGATGACTGAAAATGTGTCTGAAGCAGAAGCCAAAAGGATTTTCCTTCCAGTTAAGTTTTATCTGATCACTGCTGTAAGAATTATATCTCACTACCAAACCCAAGCCCTTTTCGTGTACAAAGAGATAGCACTTTGTGCTGTCATGATAGTAGCCTTCCGAATCTCACTCTTTACGATGGAACATTTGAAATGTGCTAGTGAAGTCTCGGCGGATGTTCTGGAGCCGACATGCTTGCACTTGCTCAACTCTCTATTAAATTCAGCTCAGGTGAGGCAAGAAAACAAGTACCAGATTTTGGACTGGTTGTTTAACAGTGAAAGTGACATCAGTTCTGAGTGCATTAACAGTAGCCACAGTTCATTAGATTCGATATTTTCAGTAAGCCCCGATGCTATCAATAAGGACAAGACCCTCTCCCTTGGTAGAGTTGTCTTATTTATTAGTCTTCTGGCATCTGCTCCCGATCTAGATGCTGATGTCAGACTTGGTATTGCTAGAAAGCTTGGATGGCTTTTGGACATACTCGTGGACGAAGATGTATATTGTTCTATTCTTGTTTTGCAGAATCCTACACTACCTGGTTCTAGCGAAAACCAGAAATTAACTTACCAACCGATGTTTGAAAACCAGAAATTAACTTACCAACCCATGTTTTCTGCTGTACTTCATACACTGAAGACGTTCGTTATTGTGGTCGCTTCGAGTCTTGCATGGAATGAAGTAGAATTATTCTTGATGGAGAACATTTTCCACCCTCACTTCCTTTGCTGGGAAATCGTCACTGAACTATGGTGTTTTATTCTAAGACATGCCGAGCCCGATATGGTAAATGATATTGTCGATAAACTCTGCGCAGTATTGATGCTATCATCTCAAGAATCAGTTCTAATTCCTGAGAGTGCTCTTCGTAAAACTGCAAGAATTATCTGTATTCTTGTAACACATGGGCCGGAATTCACGGTTGATCGAGTTTACACTTCTATATTCGAAAGTAGCAGATCCCAGAATGCATTAAACGTGCATGTAGCACTACTCATGGAAGGCTTTCCCCTAAATTCTCTTTCGGAAAAGAAACGAAGTATTGCTAAGCAACGAATCGTAACTCAATATTATCATTTCCTGGAGAGCTTTGATGACGTGTCACCTGGAGAAAGCGGTTCTGATGTTTATGGTGCTCCCGTCTTTGCTCTCTGTGCCGCATTGCAGTCTCAGTAAGTTTTTGCAATTCTAAATTTCGAAACATTAACCCTTTAAGAAAAATAATAAATAAAACCTTTCCCTTTATATAATTAGCCAGGTCAGCCTATCAGATACTGACATGAAGACATTGAAGTTCCTAGTTACTATCATTCACAAGTACAGAACCTCCTCAGACAACACAACCAAAGATAATCTCCGAAGGCTTCTCAGCGAATTGCTAGGCATCATTTCCAACATGAAGCACTTGTACTCATTCGATGAAATGGAAGAAGTTATTTTGGAGCTTCAACACCTTTTTATCTCGAAACCAGCACCATCAGACAATCAACTGTTTCTGTGCAAACCCAACCTAGCTAATTTCATGGCTGGTCTAGGTCACGTGGAATTGTCTGACAGTGACGACAGCCCCAGAAGTATAGCTGCATGGGAGTTGTACCACATGCTACTAAAGGAGCGCCATTGGGCTTTCACTCACCTAGCTGTCACCGCCTTTGGATACTTCGCTGCCCGTACTTCGTGTAATCAGCTGTGGAGATTTGTACCGCAAGATGCTGCACTCTCGTACGATTTAGACTTAGCAGATTCACCGCATGAAGATCGATTTATGTCGGAGCTGAAATTGGTTTTGGAGAAAGAAACTGCATGCCCGACTATACAAGCTAGCCCCATGTTCGTTAAAGAAGGTTTAGTGTTGAAAGATATTGTTAGAAGCTATTTGAAAAAACGTGATTTGGGGGATAAATTATTCGATGTGATGGATATTGACGAGGATGAAAAACCGAATAATAGTAAGAAGAGGAAATTTCCGGATGGAATTTGCAGAGGAGTGGAGTTGCTGCAGAGTGGTTTGAAAATTATGGGTGATGGTCTTTCTCAGTGGCATCAGAATCGAGACGAGTCGATGGAAGTTCATGAAAAGTTTTTGAACCATTTTTCTCGGCTCGAAGATGTAATTGCTCACTTGGTTAGCTTAGCAGACAGTAGGTAATCGAGTTGCTGCTCAGAGTCTGTATATATTGGAGGAGTTTTAGGCAGGTACCCTTCACTTTCTTGCTTTTTAATTTTTCAATGTTAATCGTTATTCGAATTCCTAAATTCATGTTGATTTTTGGTGTCATTTTGGCGCCAACCCCCCAAACAAAAATAAAATAAAATTAAAAAGTAATATGAAAAAGTCTAGATAATGAAATTTATCGAAATTATTTAGCCAAGTATGATCCATTTTTTTGTATGAACAAAATATGATCAATTCTCGCCGAAGATTTCATAAATGCTACGGATTCATATAACTTGATGCATAAAATATAATTTGATTTAGGTTGATTTAGCGTGTTCGAGTTGGTCAGTTAAAGGTCGGTTCGACCTCTACTTTTAATCCGTCTCATAATTACGTTTTGAAAACATAAGATTGCATTCTTATAAAGGTAAATCCAAGGTTTTCTTTTCCCCAATATTTGATGAATTTTACATCGTATTCATATTTCAATCCATTGAATACAGTCAAATCGTGCATTTATAACATCGACTTTCCGTCATGGTCTTATCTATACTACATCGGGTGCATTACGCCGAACTTTACGGATATATGTGAATGATAAAAATAGGTAGTGACCAATACACGTGTATGGTAAGATCTACACCACCGAATGAAGTTCATCGAGAGTAGTATAGGTCGAACCGCTCTAGATAATTACTTCACCAAAAGAAAAAAGCCCCTATCAAACTCAACAACACCTATATTTATAAACCCCATTATTTTCCCCATGTAAACAAACACACACCTCCAAACAATGAAACCTGCAGATGCTTTGATACTCGTCCTTTTCGGTTTAGCGCTCTACACAACTTTCATCGTGTTCATACAACCTGCCTACTTTGGCATCACTTTCGATGTCCGAATAATCAACGGCTTCTCCAACAACTCGTCGTTGCCTTTGGTGGTGTGGTGTGTCTCTCACGACAGCGGAGATATCGGTGGGCGGGCCCTACAAGAGCGCGACGACTACAGCTGGACAGTCAAAATCAACCCTTTTTGGAGTTCGTCTAGATTCGTTTGCACCATGAAATGGGACGAAAAGACGATGAAATTCGAAGTTTTTCGAGCAAGCCGAGACAGGTATAGGTGCGGTGATTGTGGAGAGTGTTTTTGGCTTGTAAAAGAAGATGGTTTTTATTTTAGTAATAATGGGATTAATTGGATCAAAAACTTCCCATGGATGTAATAATTAACTTTTTAATGTGTTCTTGAAATGGATATTTTCAGTTTTTATTTTATTTTAAAGAGTAAAGGGAATTAATTAAAATAATATTTGCATGATTTAACCATTTATTTGTTCTTTTAGTGTGATTGATTCACATTCACAAGTTTAAATAGAACATATTATTCATAAAGAAAGGGCATTTTTAAATGCTATACTCGGCGGAGTGTACGAGAGTAAAGCAAGGGTATTTACGTATGCTACACCCGACGGAGTATACTAGAGTACTGGTAGAGATCTACCATTTATTACATATATCCAAGGTTTTTAATGCGGATGAACGGTAGATAATCAAATGTAGCATTTAATAGACAACTAGAAATGATATAATCGCCATTACGAACTTTGGATGTGTCCGAATTAAATCTCGATTTTCTATTAGTATTTTCGGAAATGAATATTTCATCTTAAAAGAAGAAGAAAAGAACATTTTTTTTTCAGAGATAATTCTTGATTGATTACCATTATATTCCTTAGAAATAGTGGCCATTATACATTACTTGTGACTTGTGATCTGCAATTTGTTTCAAATGATGAAATGATTGTTATAATATATGTAAGGCTTTTTGCAACTTCCCAACCATAAAAAAAAGTTGTCTTGTGAGCTTTTGCTACATGTGGTTTTATTTATTGTATCTTGCCGAACTCTCTTTTGAATTTTCTTGCAGTGTACTGCAAAAATTCGAAAAAAGATAGAATTGTCAAAATTCTCATGATATCCGAATTTGGAATAAGCGTTCATTAATTAATATTTATTTTTTCCGAAATTTCTGAAATTCCGTCAATTGCGCGACATTCCGAAATCGAAATGAATTTTTGCATTCCAATTTTTTTAAAACGGAAATTAGAGCCCATTTTTTTACTTCCGAAAAAACCATCTCTGATCCATTCCATTCGATTTCCACTCCTACTGTATACAATATACATAAAACTAAATGTTGAACTAGTTATTTACTATATAGCCAAAAAAAAAATGAGGTTATGCAAATAGATCTGAATATACAACTAATTCTGCATCAACATGTTCTCTTCAAAAGGAAATTACATATAAAAATTTCTATAATCTAATAACAAAGAGTCAAATCTAAGGAAAAAAAGGGGTTACATTAATTGTAAAAGCAAAATAAAAGTCAACATACTTACACTCATAATCCATTCTCTTTCGGAGAAACGTCATAATCCGGTGGCGAAACTGCGTAACCATTCGCTTCTCTCTCGTTCGATTCAATCAACATTATTACAACCTCACGCATAGTCGGCCGATCGTACGGTGACATGCTCGTGCACATAAGTGCTACTTTCAGCACATTAATCATGTGACTAACATTGACTTCATCTTTCAAATCCAAACGACTATCTAGAATCTCGGTTGACAAAGAGTGGGCCCGAATGTAATTACGGGCCCACGTAACGAGATCACCGCCTTCTTCTAAGGGCTGTACGGGGGTTTTCCCAGTCAACAATTCGAGAAGTACTACACCGTAGCTGTAGATATCACATTTTTCCGTTACCTTCATGGTGTATGCATACTCTGCACACGAAATAAAATAAAATAAAATAAATAAATAAATAGATCATTACTAAAAGAATATACATTAGAATATTATTGCTATTATTATTATTATTTTTCTAAAATAGTGTGGCTTTACTTAGGGGTGGGAATCGGATAATTGGATCGGAATTAGCACCGTTGGAATTTTTTTTTCGAAAGTAGAACTAATTCCAATTCCGTTCTAAAAAAAACCGGAAATCGGGATTTCATAAATTGCAACGAAAAAACTTATTCCAAAATTGGAAAATTTTGGATCGGAATCGGAAATTCCAATTTTTTTAGTCTCCTACAACACAAAATGCATAATAATATTGATATGTAAGTGTAATTTTTGTAAGATAATCAGAATTCTTAAAAATATTTTCGAAAATCAAAATCGGAATCTAAGAAAGTTAGAAACTTCAAAAAAAAAAAAAAAAAAACGGGAATCTTACCGGGGGCTATGTACCCGTACGATCCAGCAACTGCAGACATGGACTTGGAATGCGGCATATCAATCACCTTCGCCAAACCAAAATCACCAACATGCGCCTCAAACTTCTCATCGAGCAATATATTATTCGACTTTATATCACGATGCACAATCCTCGGCCTACAATCATGGTGCAAATACGCAAGCCCCTCCGCCGCTCCAAGAGCCACCGAAAATCTCGTCGGCCACCCCAACTCCGCCGCCGCCCCACCATGAAGCAGCTCCCCCAAACTCCCCCTCTCCATATACTCGTACAACAAAAGATTCGATCCTTGGTGGTAGCAAAAACCGTAAAGCTTCACAATATTCCGATGCCTTATTTTCCCCAAAGTCAAAATCTCCGCCCGAAAGCTATTTTCAATGCTATTTCCATTACCCTCTCGATTGGACGACAGTTTTTTCACCGCGATTATCTGAGTCGCTTGCAGTTCGGCTTTGTAAACGGTCCCCACAGCTCCCCTTCCGATAATAAAAGAATCGTGGAAATTATTCGTCGCCTCCACAAGGTCTTGAAAAGTGAACCCTTCTTTCGGAGGGAAGTAAATATCCGAATCGTTTGAAATTACGTTTACGTCCTTCTCTTGCGAGGAAGGAGGAACTGAGTCGACCGGGTGACACCTCATCACGTACAAAATAACCGCGATTAGTATGAGAGAAACTCCGCCTATTACAGCAGCAACTACAGTTATGATCTTTCCTCTGGAAGCTTCCGAGCTTCCAAGACTAGAAGGAACTGTGTTAAAGGGATTTCCGAAGCCCGTACAATTACCAAGTTGCCCCCCACAGAGGCCTTTATTTCCGACGAAACTAGCAATGCTCATGTTCTGGAACAGCTGTACAGATGGGAGTGGGCCCGTTAGTTCGTTGTAAGAGAAGTTGCATCCTAAAAGAGACGACAAGTTCGCGAACGAGCTCGGAATTTCGCCGCTCAAATTATTGTTGTTGAGAAAAAGATATTCCAATAAAATTAGATTCCCGAGCTGAGGCGGAATATTCCCCGATAAATTGTTGTAGCTGAGATTCATCGCGATTTGGAGCCCGACGAGATTGCCTAGCTCCGCTGGAATCTCGCCGGAGAACAAATTGCCGCCCATCTGAAGCTCCGTCAGGTGAGAGAGTTCGCCTAGCTCCGCCGGAATCTCTCCCGAAAAAAGATTCTCCGACAGAATAAGTCGCTCGAGCAGAGAAAGATTCCCTAATTCTTTAGGTACGTTGCCGACGAATCTATTCTTGCTAAGATCGAGCCTCTGCAAGGCCTTGCAGTTGACAATCTGCGACGGAATTTCACCGACGAAAAAATTCGACGAAACATTGAATGCAACAAGCTGGGACAAATCACCGATTTCCGTCGGTAATTTATCCGAAAAGGAATTCCCCGACAAATCGAGCCTCTGCAGCTTCTGGCAGCTTCCAATCTCACGAGGAACCGCTCCACTAAACTTATTCCGACCCAATTCAACAGCAGAAAGATTCTTGAGTTTGCATACATTACGAGGGAAAGTTCCGCTCAGCTTATTACCGCTCAGACGCAGCTGCACTAAAGAGCTACAATTAGTGACGCCAAACGGAATATTCCCATACAACCCATTCGACTCAAGATTCAGCAAAATCAAATTCGAATGCCAGCATATATGAGGTGGGATTCTCCCCATTAATTGATTGTCTGAAAAATCAACCACCCAAAGCCGACTGTAAAAACCGAGTCTTTGAGGTATATTCCCACTCAAGTAATTATCAAACAGCTGCAATTGGCTCATTCGAGGAAGATACTGAAAGCCAAACGGAATGGGGCCCGTTAAATAGTTAATAGACAAATCGAGCTTTGTGAGGTTTCTCAAGTTACTCAGCTCAGGGGGGATAACACCCGTGAGCTCGTTTTGAAAAAGGTAGAGTAGATAGAGACCTTTTATCCAAGTCAACTCAGTCGGGATTTCACCGGATAAATAATTCTCGGAGAAATCGATTTCGAGACCAGAATCGAGGTTTCCGATTTCTCTCGGAATAGTTCCGTTTAATCCGTTTCGATAAAGATACAATCTTTTCAAGAACTTGATATTTCCTAGCTCGGCTGGAATTTCTCCGACAAAATTGTTTTGGTATAATGCAAGTGTTTGAAGGCTCGTGCAATTTCCCAACTCCTTTGGAATAAACCCCGAGAACTGATTATCCCAAAGAATTAGATCCGTTAGCCATTTGAGCATGCCTAGCTCTTTGGGCAAGTTACCTCCGATTCGATTCTGTGCAAGACCAAGAATTTCGAGGTTTATGCAACCGCCTATTTCGGATGGTAAATTTCCAGAAATTGCGTTTTGGCCCGCTCGAAAAACTCTCAAGTTCGTCAAGTTACCGAAGGATTGAGGCAACGAGCCGGAAAGGTTATTAGTGTACGCCACAAACTGGACAAGAGAAGTTAATTTTCCGAATTCTTCCGGAATTTGACCGGATATTTGATTGTTGCATATATTGAGGCTCACCAAACGAGAAAGATTGCCCAATTCGACTGGGATTTCTCCGTCGAACTGGTTATCGTTCAAGTTGAGGGTTTCCAAATTCGAGCAATCTCCAATCTCCTTGGGAATATTCCTCGAGAACCCGTTGAAAGAGACGTCAAGAAAAGTTAGATGCGATAGTCGGCCAATCCAGGAGCTGAGAGTACCCGAGAGATTCCGAGAGCTCAAATCGAGAGAGCAAACTACCGGATTGTAATCTTCTGCTGCTGCGGTGCAATTGACACCTGTCCAATTACAAGGTGTGTGGTCATTCGGATTCCAATTCGATAGAAAATTACTGGGATCAAGAATGGTTTTCTTCAATTCGAGAAGGTATATTCCTTCGTCACTTAACGCTATCGAAGGACGAATCAACATCATCAAGATTCCTATGAATCCCCAAACATGATACCAAGACAACACCATCTTTGTCTGAATCTTGAATTTATTCCTTGATTCTGCTAAAATGGGATTTTTGGATTTAGTTGTGAATCATAATCAACAACTGTGGGAACTAAAGAATTCCAAATATGAATACACAAATTGATGAGCAATTCACTCATCCACCAAATTGTGACATCTGCATATAGTCAACAATTTGACAATATCAGAAACTACACAGAAACCAATTAATTTACCAGGAAAAAATTTTTGAAAAAAACACACACAGAAACACACACAGTGTGCGTACCTTCAGCTCCATGAAATTCAACCCCGGGTTGTAATCAAGTGATGCCTTGGGAAGAACACAGAGCAAAAGTCATGGGAATTTGAGTGAATTGAAAAATTAAAAATACCCTTTATTTATTTTGTTTTCTTTTCCAAGAATGGTGGGTAATTCAAATCCACATGCGGGATTTGAGATGATGAGAGAGAGAGAGAGAGAGAGAGAGAGAGAGAGAGGGATAAAGATTCAATTTTTATTTAAATGGTAGAAGCATGGAAGAAGGGGGAGGGGGGGCAAGACTCCAAGTGCAATGAATCGAATTGATTACTTTGGTATTTAATTTGAATTGAAAATTGTGTTGCTTAAGAAGCAAAAAAACAACAGCTAAAAAAAAAAAAAAAAAGATAACCCAAAATTCTGTCTTTGGACTCTTTCTGCAATTACAGCAAATGGAGGGAAGATTTGCCAGTCCTTTCACTGAAGCTTTAATGGCCGACAAAGCATGCTTTCTCTCTCTCTCTCTCTCTCTCTCTCTCTCTCTCTCTCTCTCTCTCTCTCTCTCTCTCTCTCTCTCTCTCTCTCTCTCTCAAGTATATGTGTACACTATGTATCTATATGCATGTGATTCACTCTCTTTGTTTTGTCTTGCTGTTTTTCTTGGAGATTTAGTAATGGCTTCTCTCTATCGTCAAGATTTTCTCTCTCTATCTCTCTATCTTCTCTCTCTAAAAAGTGGGATCTTTTTAAGTGCTGGTGAAAAGGTTTAACTTTTTAGGCAAGGGAGGAAAACTGGAAAGTGCACTATTATTCATTTATTTATTTATTTAATTTTTCTGAACATTTTGCCGATGGAGACAGGAATTGGTAGGTAAGCCGGTGGCGTTGAGATTTATATACTCCATAGAAGTTATGTCAGACGCGGTGCTTGAAACGATGTCGTTTTCTACTTCAATTTTTTTTTCCTTTTAGAATGGGTATTTGCATATTTTAGGTTTCATCTTAAATCAAACGAAATGCTATTTGCGGTCACAAAATTGCTATTCGCGGTTTATAATAAAAACCCCAAAACTTTTAAAAATATCCAAACCCCCCCCCCCCCAAAACTGCAAATAGCTAAAAAAAAAGAAAAAAAATTCGAAAATTCGAAATCAAGCTTGAAGAAGGGTTGGGCTTCGATTTTTTGATGTAATTTCGACTCTTTTATGTGTAATATGCATTGGGTAGGTCGATTACGGAACCAATTTCATGTTGAAAAGCCCAACAAATTGATTTGTAGGGCTTTTTTTTTCGAAAAAAAATGTTCGAACGCCCAAGATGGGCGCCCAAGGCGTGTACGAACGCCCGGAACGGGCGTTCGTACACGCCTTGGGCGCCCATCTTGGGCGTTCGAACATTTAAAAAAAAAAAAAAAAAAATTTTGCACTGGACGCCCAACTTGGGCGTGCACTGCATGAATGGGCGCCCAAGTTGGGCTTTTACGCGTTTTGGGGGGGTTTTTGGATTTTTTTGGGAAGTTTTGGGGTTTTAGTGAAATAAAGTATTTTTTTGGGGGGGTTTGTTAGAAACCGCAAATAGCAATTTTCAAACTGCAAAAAGCAATTCCCTAAATCAATTACTCGAAGACACTGTCGGAAATATTATGGGTTATTTTCAATTTTTAAAAACTTAGAAACATGTTTGAAATTTTGAATAACGAATTTTCAAATACTTTTGTTGTATTCATAATTATTTATATAATTTAATGACCAATTGCAAATTAGTAGTTGATAATAATATTTATTTGAATATATTTGTATGAAAATATATAACATAATTTATATATAAATAAAATATTATATATGTTTATATAGTATATTTATATTTAGGCTGCGGCTATATACAATACTCATTCCACTTGTGCAAGACCAAATTAAAAAAAGATTCCAAAAGATTCTATTTTATTAAGATGGAATGACAAGTATGCCCATAAATTAAATTGGTTTTTTTTTTCTCATGTAAGACCAAATACAAGTAATGAGAAAAAAACAAAAATCGACACCAAGGTGTCGAAAAACTATGCTACAAATCGACACTTAAGCGTCGAATTTCATAGGTAAAAATCGACATTGACATGTCGAATTTATAGCACAAATTCAAATGTTGAATTTTATACCTCAAAATCGACATCTGAATGTCGAATTTTATGCCTCAAAATCGACATCTGAATGTCGATTTTTACCTGTAAAATTCGACCTGTACATGTCGAATTCGTTTGCGCGGTTTTTTTTTTGGAAAATCGATATTCTATCTAAAAAGCCCATAAATGCATACATTCTTGGGTTCTTCCATCATAGAATCTTCTATTTTGATGTCTTCTGACTCCATACTTGCCATCTTTGTAAGATTTGTTGAGTTTTGATGATTTTGAATTTCTAGGTTTTGTGGGTTAATGGAGGAGGAAGGAGAAAAGTCTTGTGGGTTTTGGAAGATGGAGAAGATGAGAGTTGGTCTTGTGATAGGGTTTTTTGTGTTTTTGAATTTTTGGTCTTGCATATTTGGAATTTTTTATTTTTTTAATAAATAAGGGTATTATAGTATTTATACATTGAAAATTTTAATTTGGTCTTGCAGAAGTGGAATTAGTCTTGGATATAGCCGCAGCCTTATATTTATTTCTCAAGTTCTCGTATCCCATTTCCGGGACATCTCATTTCCTCGTGCCCGTTTCCTCATATCTCTATTTCCGTGTCCGTGCTGCACTGTATATTTGTATATAAATAACCCGAGTTTCTTGATAATATATTTTTCACACATTACAACATTCAAACTCTTCATGCATTATAAAGTTAGATAACTCAAGTTCAAATTTTATATATTTTTTATAATTACATTTATTTTTGTCATACCTTTTTCATGAGAAAAATAAATGTGAATAATAAAATATTTAATGACTTTATGTCCTTTAACAAACCCATTCCTCTTTATTCTTAACCTTTTGTATGGCTCACATGTTATCCAAGACTTGCACCATGATGTAATGCTATATTTAGATTGGCTTCAAAACTCCTTCCATCCATAAATGAATATTTTTTTAATTATTTTATAGTCAACTCGGCTATTTTGTTGATAAATTTTAATAGGTATACTCAACGTACTTAAATGTTACGATTATGGTGGAAATTGGAACAAACTTTCCGATTTCCGACGATTTTGTTCCAATTTTGTCGATTTTGGAACAATATTTTTCAATCCGAATTCTGAAGTTTCGACTTCCAGTTTTTTTTTTTAAATTATTTGGATCGAAATTGGAATATATGTGAGATTTTGATTTCCTATCCGATTTAAGTTGTGAAAATGATTCTGAAATTTTGAGTTTTTTCCGAATATCACACTTAAAATTCCAATTTTATTATGTATTTTATATTTTAGGTGACAAAAATTTGGAAATTTCTGGATTTCGTCGATTCCGCGATCCGAAATTTTCCGATTTTGTAACAAGTTTTTATATTTCAATTTTCGGAGTTCTGATTTTCAATGTTGTGGGAACGAAATTGGGATAGTTTTCTACTCGAAAAAAATGGATTTTTTTCGAAAATACTAATTTTCGATTCGATCCGTCCGATTTACAAACCTAGTTAAGATTGATGGAAATTCATGGTTAGTTTTTCTCCTCAATAAATGTGGATAACCAACCATGCCCAAAATTATCAAAAAAAAAAAAAAAAAAAAAAAAAAACCAACCATGCCCAAACAATATATAAGTCAATGTTTTCTAGAAACTAAATTAAAACTAAGGTAAGCACAAATCTAGGGTCAATCAGTCAATCAACATTATTATGTATTTGAACTTCTTTTGAATAATATTATGACACTCCATCACTAATAGAAAATACAACTATTTGTGCTATTATTAATCATTTAATATGATCCATATGAAATAAATCTTATTTTTGCTTTTTCGTAATTTTTTAGGCTATTATTTTTTTCTTAGAATGTACAACGTGATAAAGCATACAAAACACAAGTGGACCCTACATGCAGCCCAATATATTAGATGGGCCCCACCAAAAAAGAAGGCCCAAAATTGAAGATGATTCGGCTTTCCTAACTCTTAAGCTATGGCCCACCACCCACTTGCTTACGTGTCCAAATCAATGATTCATATATTTTCTGCCCTCTTATAATTGGATATTGAGACATGTGTACCAAAATATTGACATTTTATTTAAAGAATAAAATATTTATAGTATTTAAACAAAATTTACATTATAAAAGTATGAGTATACAAATTTACAAAATTATATATATATTTGTTCGATTCATACCAAGAAACCGCGTGTATAAACATGTCGTATTTCACAAACATTTACAAGTACAATAGAAAATCGATAAATTAATAATATTATTAAGATAATCCTTTTTTGTGGTCCCGGCTCAGGGATAATTGTGTCAAAACATATTTTATTAAATTAATTGACTATATTAATTTATAGAAATTTAATTGTATATATGTATGCAATGTGAAAAAATTGCCATTTATTTATTTTTCCAAATTAGGTAATTATAGAAAAGACTGAAAAAAATTAATTTGGTGGAAGGGCAAAAATGTCAATTCTCAGGTCATGATAGTGACTTTTGATATATTGTGGCTGTGAGTAGACATTTGACCCCACCCACCATTAGTGGTTACTTGCCCCAATGATGATTCTTCTTTCAGTTTTGGTTCAAAACCACTAACACCGACCCCTCAACTTTTAATTAATTATCTTTTAACCCCATGTTACACCTATGTATTTCATAATTATAGGGCTCCTAATATAAAATATACATTCAATCCTTTTATGTAGTTAGGAAACATTGTTTCATGTGAAGATGTATTAAAACACGTCTGATGATGTAACTCGAATACCTATACGACTGAAAAGAGAATGCTAACGTGATGCACGAAGATAATTTATGAAACGAAAATATGTTTTAAATAAAACAATTGAACGAAAATTTTGAAGAGTTGATATCAGAATACGATATACAATGTGTCTAATTGCATAGAACATATACAACTCGTATGCGAAGACTTCAGAATAAATGATTCAATTATCATTTTTTTGATGAAATTGATTTCATTTTGAGTCTAATCTCTAACTTTTGTCATTTTATTTGTCGTTGTGGATTAGTGCATGTGTATTAAGAAAACTAATAACGAACGTAGATTGAAAAAAAATGTACACTGTAACTTGCCAACTGGTATTATAACATTATTATAATCTTTGAACTAACCTATTTAGGTTTAGATTGTCCCTAATTAGCTATGCCTACTTATTAGAACGTTGCGAATCTTCAACTAAAACCTAGTTTACTTTATTTTTTAAATGATTTTCTTTTACATTTTTTTTACAATTCTAAGAAGTTAGGCACCAATAAAATTGAAATGAAATTTAGTATTTTACATTTTGATATCAAATTGATAGTAAATTGCAACTAAATGACCTAAGAAACTTCTAAATTAGTTACTCTCTCAGTTCGACAATAACTGTTACTAAAGATATATTTGTTTTATATTATCTATCACTTTAGAATTCAAATATTGTATTAAATGTGATTTTTTTCCTCTTGAACCCATATTTATTCAACTCTAATATTACTTATCCTTATTACATCATTAAACGACCGTCAAGGTTATTTTAGTCTTTTTACTTTATTTTTTTCCCATAATTAAGAATAATTATTGAAATTCTTAATACTCGTGCAAAGCTGAGAAACGTCTATTATTTAGGAACGGATTGAATGAAAAACTAGAAAAATTTGCTTGATTCCTCACAACTTCGCACTGTAAATGTTCCTAGGGGTCAACTTTTACGGCTTATGTGATTTTAAATAGTAGATCTACGTAAATAATCACCCACCAAGTAGACATATATATGGATGTATGTGTTATTATATATAAATTAATGGTATAAAACTACATGGTACTGTATTTCACCAAGATTAAGCTCTACGAAACCAAACTTTTACCCCATTTTATTTAATGTTATTTAAATTTGATTTATTTAACTATTAAATGTGATTAAAAGAAACCTTAACCAATTTCATGAGATCCACCATCACTACCTGTATTTAATTTATATCTAGTTTATAATAATCTTTTTTCATATGGATAATTGAAAATGGGATAAATTACAATTTCACATGGTAAGTTGGAATTAACAAAAAAGAGTTAAAAGAATCAAATATTATTGAATTGGGGTTTGGAGATAGAGCCGCTGGCAAAGGTTGACCACACAGTCAACTCGAATATTAGTCAACAATAACAAATAATTAATTACTTATTTAATGTGATGAATCCAAGGGCCAGTCATTATTTAGACGTGTGGAAAAGGACTTTGATTTTTTCTGCTTCACTAATCACTCCTAACAAGATGTGGGTCCTCGATTTAATTTAATTAAAAAAAAATAGTATGATTTTTTTTTATATTATTTTTTAAAATTTTACAATAAGATTCCATTTTTTTTAAATACAATAACAAACTCTGATGTAAATAGACTAATAGTAAATATTTAATTATTCTAATTATATTTCGAATGTACCAAACTCTGATGTAGACTTTGTTTTGACTCACCAATTCAAATGTTATGCAATATTACATGTGACTAATAAAAAGTATCTATTCCAACTTGTTACAGATTTCAAGCCATAGTTTGGGATTATTCATTGGTCGGTTTTACTCGACAATCGTCTGACCCATAAATTCCCGATAAATAATTACTCTTCAATCAACCGGTTAAATCACTTGATAACATTAAAAACTAAAATTATTTGAATATTTTTTTTCTTTTTTAATAAATAAAAAAAAAAATAAAAGGAAGAAACTACTAACGCACATAATCATAAATATATTTATGTAATCATTAATTAAAAATCTGTAATTTTGAATATTGATAATAATAATAAAGGAAACGAGGCCCAATATATCTTAGTAAATCATAACTTTACAAGAAAATTGCCACGATTGCTTGAAAAGTAATGGGCCACCCATAAAAGTGACATGCTGCCAAATTTACATATTTGGCCCAATTTTGGGAAAATGTGTTTTCGAAAAAAAAATATTTAAAACAAAAACCCCTCATTTTTTACGTAATTACTATTAACTCACTCAACTATGTATCGTCTTACACGTCCACCCTTACAGTATCAAATTTACCTATCGAAGGAGCAAATTTTTACGTAAAACAATATATAGTTCAGGGGGCCGATTGTAATTATCCAAACTGGACGGGATTTTTCATAATTTAGACGTACGTCTGGGGTGGCCGTAATTTGCCGTAAAATAAGTACGAAAAACTTTCCAAAGGAAGGATATTGTAGAGCATAGAAGATGGACCAAGTGATGTGTGATTGACATTAATGGGAACAAGAACCACAAGAAAACACACTGCGTGCACCTTATCTTGACAGAATTCCATGACAACTTTCAATAACAACAAAACCATAAAATTTGAATTGATTACATATTATATTCCCCATTATTTATTTCAAAACATGATTTTTGCCACTTTATATAATTCAATTTCTTGTTGGGTAACAAGTCCTGCGTGATTTTTACCCACCTTGTCTTTTATATTATTTCAAAAAAATATTTTCGGAGTTGTGTTTGAGCTCGATTTCAAATATGTTGTATTCGTGTGCATGTTTTATAAAGATAGAACCGAGCTTCATAAGTTATCGAATGAAAATGTGTACCCCATTAGTTTGTAATATCAATAAATCAAACTCAAACGAGCGAAATATCGAATAGAGTATGGAATAGTTTAATTTTATTTTCAGTTCTAGCTACTATATTAAAAGTGCCAATGTAACGCGAGTGGGGTCCGGTACTATAATCATTGACAACAGTCGCTAGCTCGAACTTGTCACACATGGTTAGTGTAGTGTAATTTACATCTCTCGTATAATTTGCAAGTTATTATCATACGGGAATGTACGTTTATACAGTGCACCTATATGGTTAACTACTGTTTTTTTATTGGCGAAAAAGAAAAAGGGCAAAAACCAAAAGAATTCAAACATGTTTACAAAGTATAATTCATTAGAAGAAAAACATATATTTACTCCCCACCAAGGACTTAAACAAATCAATGGTGAGTTTTGAGTTGTTCATTCTTAATTGTCAATAATAACTCAAAATTGCATGATAAAAAATTTGATGAAGCAAGAAAACAAATATGGCTTCACTAACAATCTAAGTTCATTACAAAGAAAGAACCACCCCCACCCCCCCACCCCCCACCCCCTAATCAAATTCCATAGAGACTAACATGAAATGCTAAACTCTAATCTAAAACTATTCTAAAACAAATTAAATAAATCAAAAAAAAAAAAAAAAAAAAACTGCGAAAACTGTATGTAAACTAAACTACTTCACTACTATTGTTACCCAAAATATCCACAACTCACATTCACTTCAATTCCGTCACCGGGCACCACGACCGCCTGCTTCTGCCGCCTCATCTCCACCACCTTCCGATGCGAATTGGAGTGCAGATTGCTCGAGAAGGTCGGGCTGTTCGCCGGGCGATACTCCGGCAGGAGCCGCCCCGACTTGTACCGTACCCCACACGCGTTGCACAGTGTTTTCGGCCCCATGGGCCCCGCCCGCCACTGTGGCGTCTTGTCCGCCTGGCAATGCCAGCACCTTCTCCCCATGCCGCCGCCGCCGCCAGTGGTACTACCACCACTATCGGCCGTTGCCGCCGCCGCCAACGGCAAAGGCGGCAACGAGAGCTGCGATTCTTGTTTTTTGTTCTTGACAACAATGTTGACTTGGTTCATCCAAACGCATTGCTGCTGACTTGGCAGGTCGGTGAATCCGGTTCTTCGTCTTCTTCTCCTCTTGCTCCGGGCCCGCACCGGGTACTTGGTCGGAACTTTGATGCTGTTGCAGCAGCTTGCAATGGAACCGCCACTGCTGCCGCCATTGCTTCCGGCACTGATGCTGCTGTTGTTGTTTTCGAGCACAGAAACCGGGCTTTGGTGGTTTAATATAAGACCGGGATTGTCGGATAAAATTCCGAAACACGTCTCCACCGCCGGAAAAGCGTCCTTGTTCGATAGCCACTCCAGTTCCTCCTCCACAATTTCCTGAGAAAAAGGAAAAAAAGAAAAAAAAAAAAAAGATTACAACTTTAACCACAACCCAAACTGAGTTAACTCATTCATGACTCGGTTGTAACTCGGATCAATATTTTCAAAAGTAGTTTATTTTATTTTATTTTATTTTTTTTAAATTTAAATAAATGAATGATACTAATGTTAATGGGATGTTATGAGGTGGCATATTCTCTAAAGTGGGGTTTATTGGATTTGGACCCTAGGAGAGAGAATAATGTTTCATAGGGACAAATATGTCTTTACAAATATGGAAATAATGCAAATATTTAATTTTTTTGCTTTTAATATCACAAACGTCTGAAAAGGACTCTTTAGCCAATTTGAATTAAATTTTACAGCTCATTTCCCGTTGTGAGGAATAATGCTTTGCATTCTTTAATAAGAAGCGTCACGCGCATATTTTGGAAATTCCGAAACTACCCTCAAATTAATGAATTCCGAAAATACCCCTAACATGTCACAACTGGTCTAGGGTTTTTAGGGGCAAATTCGTCCATGCATGCAAAAAGCTGTGAATTCACATATTTGTCAAAATTCATTCATAATATCCGGCGAAGAGTATCTATCATGTGAACATGCCGGCAACTGACTCGAGCTTCACCAACTCCGAGTCGACTCGGTAAAACTCGGTCCCGAAGTTTCCGAGTCAAAACGGTTCAATTAACACAGTTCGTAAATACACCCGACTCGTCCGAGTCACAGCCGGACTCGGTCAATTTTTTTTACACCCCCCATCTTTTACAGACTCAAGAGGTCACAGTCACACACATAACAGGGTGAAACTTACAGGAAATGAACCGGTATGAGCCGCACGGCAAAGCGCCGTCGCCGCCGCCGCCGCCGCCGCCGGTTCCTCTTCTCCTTCGAGGCAAAAGTTGAGAAGGTCGTCGTCTACAACGAAACCGGCCTCTGTCACCAAACTCTCCATTTTTTTTCTCTTCCGAATGTTCTGGTTTGGTTTGAGATAGAGAGAGAAAGTTAGAGAAACGTTAGGTTCAGAAGAGAGAGAAAAACTCTCTTTTTTATTTTTTTTCTTATTGGGAGAATGATATAATTATCGAAATGTGTTGATTGAATTCAACGAGGCAAAATCTTTTTGTTTTCCTTTTTCTTCTTTAACGTTAATACGTGTACCGGAGGAGTTATATCCTGCTCACGCGGTGCAGGGTATTGCTGTGTGCCCACACTATCTCATCTATATTTATTTCACTAATTTAATATTTGATGGACCATCAATTATTTAAAAAAATTATTCTTTTTTTCAAAATAAAAATTCAAAATTGGGGAATGCAAGTGGAGGTTGAGATTATTTTGTTAATTTAGTCAAATATATAAGATGGAATGTTAGGGGTGAGGACAAAAAGAATATCATGGTATTTAAGTGGTATTTAAGACTCGATCGTTACTGTAGATTTTGTGTCGTACGTTATATATCGTTGTGTTTTTTTGTATTATTATTATTATTAATTTGATTCGATTGTTGATTTACAGTGCCATTCGAATTTTCTGGAACCTTTCCAACTACTTTTTTTTCAACCATAATCGTGATTTTTTGAAGCTTTCACTATGCTACGATTAATCAAAAAGTTAAAATGCATTTTTTTTTTAAATCTAAATGAACCAATTCACGATGCGATATTGAATGCCTCTTTCAATCTTTACTTCTTCCATGAAATTTTAGTTTTCCAATGTGAAGGTCATAATATTAATTATTTTGTTGAATTATACAAAGTACATTTTTGTCACACACAAAATGACAAGCATATGCATATAATTAAAAAAAAAAAGTTATATTATGATTTTATAATTTAATTGAGTAACGAGTCAATTTTGATATCTTGATGATAAGTGAGGGTACACCAGAGTAACTGTGGGGGTGACTCTACTTCATCATTTCCCATTGAGGGCAAATTCGTCAGATCAGATGAGTTTCCAAAGGCATTAATATGCACGGGCGGCGCAAGCAACACGTTGTCCAACCAATAAGAAGATGCCACATGGCAGTCAATTCTTTTTATGAAAACCAAATGGTTGACTCTCCAACACTACATGAGGTAGTGAAGATTTGACAAAATCCTTGCAATACATAGTATTAAAAAAAAAAAAAAAGTTTTATTATTGAAATGAGATATTAATTAATGTAATACATTAAAAATCGATATAATATTGAGTAGGATGTCATACTAACACCTAAAAATTACTAGCATAAGGCCATATACTATAAAATTAGGTGATGGGTCCTAGTAAACTAGGTCAATTATTTAGTATTCGTTGGTCATTTTGAAATATGCACAATTATTTGAGATGAATATTTAAAGTTAAATATATAATTAATTGATTTGAACTCACTACTTACTTAATCTAATTAGGAGTCCATAGTGCGACCCGGTCTCACCGTTTGTATCGTGCGACTATGTCTCGAAACTAGTATTATTCAACCTCATGTTGTAGTTTGCATCCTCGACACAATCGGCCCCTAACCTGAGAGGACCCGTGCTACTCCCTCGCGTACGAACAACTAGTTGAGGTCTCGCCTTGTCCTCAACCATACACCCACGTTGAACGGTGCTCGTACCACACCGTGGGCCCCACGACTAAAGGACCCCTCCCTAACACATCTCATGGACCCCCTATCACGACTCGTGGACCATCTACCACGACTTGTGGACACTCCCTACCACGACTTGTGGATGCTTCATGGACCGTTCCCCCATCACCCCCATCACGACTCCCTCTATGCGAAGGAGAAGATCGTGGACTAGCTACTACTGCCGGTCGGTCTGAATAAATTCGCACAAATAGGGCCTGATGATAGACCCTAGTAAAATAGGCCCAACTATTTAGTATTTGTGGACCATTTTGAGATAGGTCAAATTATTTGATATGTATATTTAAAGCCTAATATACAATTAATGTCCTTGAATCCTATGATGCACAAATACGGAAACGCGGACACAGCGATATGCAGACACGGATACGGCGATACGACATTTTAAAAAAACTATGATACGGGTAAGCAGGGGATACGTGTAAATATTTAAAATATTGGGGCATATTTATAAATTATAAAAATACAGGGGTATATTTATAAATTGTAAAAATACTTATATATAAATAATCTTTTTAGAAATTTTAATCTTTTGTATATTTCAATTTAAAATTGTAATGTTTTCAATATTTTATAAAAAGTGGCGCCCGTTAGTGATAAGAAATGAGAGTCACTATGAAGTCTCATTCAGAAAGTTCTTTGAAGAAGTTTCAAAGTTACAATATGTGTGTCCTCTATTTTCCAAAATTACAGATACGCCCCGATACGCGAGTCCTATTTAGATGAATTTACGGACACGGTCCGATACGGGTGTACGAGGAGTATCCACGAGTATCCGAGTGTCCGAAACGCGGATACCTCATGTCCTAGAAGTGTCCGTGCTTCATAGCTTGAATCCATTACTTACTTAACCTAATTAGGAGTTGTAATCCTAATCAAACTCTTTAATCTATCCCTATAAATACCTTAAAAGCTCATTATTCAGATAAGTAACAATTTATCTTTTGAGATATCTCTAACTTTAATTTTTGCTCTCAACAATTTTTAAATTAAGCGTCAGAGGTTTTCACGGGGACACCCGACGCCTCTCATGATCTTCGTGAGGGCATGTTCTCGCATCACATTGGAGAGATCCCATAAAAGGAGCTCGCACCAACAATCGTTCTCCACTCGAAGTGCTCGCCTCTACAATATTCTCCTTGGTTGCTCAACCATTCTTTTACGCCACGTAAATTGAACTCCTCATATGCATTATTAGCTCCAACTCCAAACCGTTACTTTTCAGCTCGAGCTACCCTTCAAGTGGGGTCATTAATTCCAACTACCCTTGAAGTGATATCGCATTACTTCGAACTACCATTAAAGTGAGACCACGTCATTAGGGTATGTTTGTCTAAGGTTGTTGTTTTAATCAGTAAATGTGAACTTCCAATTGATGAGTTGATTTAGTATATAAATGTAAAATGTTTTGTATAACATTGAATAAGATTATTTAACTATCAATAACTTATATTGCAAATCAAACGAGTACTTGTATTGCAAAAAAATAGTATTGAAATCCACTATGCATGCTCTTAAAAAAAAAAAAAAGGAAATCCACCATGCATGTTTCCAACGCTCCAACCAATCTCCAAAAGAAGCACGTGCTGCTCACTTGCAAAAGAAAGGAAAAATAGTTGTGCTTTTATATATAGCTTTAAATTAAATTTAAATAAAGTAAATTATGAAAACATTTAAAAAAGGAATAAATATGTAACGTGATTGATCCATCATCAATTATTGACTCATCGACACATGTAGGAGCGAGCGATGTGGGTTGTGACCAATCAATTTCGACCAATTTTTTTTTTTTTAAATTCAATATTATTACAATTATAATTATTATTTAAAATGGGAGTAAACTGCAAAAACTACCCCTGTGTAATCTCGAAATAGCAAAAACCCCCCTGTGATAAATAAACTAGCAAAAACCTCCCCTGTGAAATTATTTAAATAGCAAAAACCCCCCTATGGAACTATTTGAGGGTTGACTTGATATAAAAAGACACAAATACCCCTGGAGTCTTGCAATTAATAAATTCTTATATTTTATAATATTTTAATTATTTTATTTAAAAAATAATCAATTTAGTTGTTTACTATTTTTTTTTAATTTCTAAACAAACAAATTAAAAAGAATAAATATACATTTAATATATATATATATATATATATATATATATATATATATATATATATATATATATATATATATATATATATATATATATATAAATACATTTTGAGGGACAATTTTGTCATTTCAAGTCTAAAAAATCAGCTAGGGGGGATTCTGCCTTTGACTAAATTTCACAGGGGGATTTTTGCTATTTCAAGATAACACAGGGTTAGTATTTGCAGTTTACTCTTTAAAATGGAAGGAAAATATTATTTAGGTCAAATCAGCATAATAATGTAGATGAGTGATGAGAACATGTGTCCCACTTTCTTGATTTTGTTGGAACAATATATATATTAAACATTGATTTGAACAATATCACCTTCGATCTTTTCTCATTTTTTGTCCCCATACTCTACACTATAATTGTTTCCATGCATATCATACCAATTTTGTATCAACAACTTTGCCACGTCACATATTTTTTTACATTATTAAATAAAGTGTTAAAATTTATCAGTATTTTTGTATCTTAATTCAATTCTACTTACAAAACTTTTTAAAATACAACAAGAAGAGAATTAATCCCTCCAAAAGAATGGGCTATAGCTGCAACTAATTTAAATTGAAAATAAAAAACAAAATCAAGAATGTCGAGAACTCGAATTATTCATCCAAACAAGAACCCGTTTCGTTCGACAAAATCTGAACAAGACGTCTCTCAAGCCTCTTAGCTCCCTCGCCCGGCTTCAGAACTTCAGCATCACCCCAAACGGAGCATATGTCCTCGCCGGAATCACCCAAGCACCACCCGCCGGGAACAGCTCCGGTGGGATTCCGGCGAAGGACCTCTTGGTCAATTCGGTCAAGAACGGGGTCGTTGGGTTGAAACGGGGAAGCAAAGGCTGCTCCGCTTTGGATGAGGTCATCGAAGTGGGAGGAGTTCAGAAAGTGTGGGCCCCGCTTATTTCTCGAGTCGAGAGAAGCGGAGTAGTGCAAGGAGTGGTTGATTGTGGTGCGGTTGAATTTACGGGAGTTGCATAAAACGGTTGGGAAGTAAACGGAAGTGGATGAAGGTGTGTTGGAGAGGTACATTAGCAGAGTCCTAGGTAGGTTGTCTGTACCTAGTATGCAAAACTCGATAAACTTGCGGCTCAATATAGCTGATGAGGAGCCTGTATGAAAAAAACATATGTCATGAAATTAATTAAAACCCGAAATTTACCATAAGATTGTAATGACATGATGCAATCATATATTCTTCGAATCCTCCGATTTTGTGAAGTCGGAGTTCATAATCATCGAAAATCTACTTAACAAATAGCAGGAAACTATTAAAATTGAATTTGACACCATAAAGAATAAACAAACACTAAACGGAAACATAAGCCCGTTGTGCTATCATTAATCAAGAAACGGACAAAACGTTAATTCATTAAACATTAACAAAAAATAGAGATTTTGTCAACTAAATACACCAAAAAAGAGCCGGATATATTTTTTCTTCCATGTCACTATCGAGCAATCACGCAGACAAAGATGAATGAAACAATATATTTAGTTTAATAAATTATAAAAATATTAATATTGCCAACTAAACACACAAAAAAAGAAAAAAGAAAAAAAAAGCCAAATATATTTTACGAGTCGCTATTAAGCCATCAAGTTGCTTGTTTAGCCAGACTCGACGTTAATAATAATAATCAGACAGCAACCGTAGAACAAGACAATTACAAACCATGACATAAATAACAATATAATGTATAGAGTAGCATAGTGCAGTTCCTTTTGTCTTCAATCATTATTTAAATTGCTAAAATGTAATAAGTATCTAGATTTGTCGACGGCAATTGAGTGCAAAAATTTGAACTGGAGGATATTTTTTTTGTCATTTGGAGCTATAAAGTTCTAATACGCAAAACTCGAGGTGGAACTAGTCGAAATAAATTTAAAATAATAACTCCCCACCATTAATTTTATTTAAAAAACAATTCACTAATGTTGTATTCGGAAAACAAATTTTGGAGGATTGGGTAGCATTGATCTTTCTTTGCGGTTTTAACTATTTTAAACACTACATTAAGCTAATTAAAACGGGCCTGCTAATTTGTTTGCCTTTATTACCCTTCTTTTATTTGACCAAAATAGGCCTCGGGTCAATTCCAGAGTTTCTCGAAGGAGCTCAACAAGAGTCCTATAATTTGCGTGCGGATAGAAAATTGAGAAGGTACCAGAATTTAAATGAAAATTTTCGAGCATTTGAATCACACCCTAAATATTGTTTTTACACACAAACAACACAAAATCCCGAAAGAAAAAATAAAGAGAGTACGAGAGTGACCTGTGAATAAACGGTAAGCATCGGGGAGTGGTCGTTTTTGAGTGGCAAAAAACATATCGGTGTTCTCTGCAAGGAAGAGTGCTGGATCAACTATTATCGGCTTCAATTTTCTTGATCTGAAAAACATAACAAAAAAATAAAACAATAATCAAAATGGTTGTATACAAGCGTACGGCTCTCACTCCTCTCATTATATCCACGTGTTTATATGATCCGGAAAAACGAGAAAAAAAAAAACCCGACTTACTCTCTCCAACCAATATAGCTTGTATGATTCACAAAATTAAGATCCTTAGGCAGATAAGACAGAATGTGCAAAAGATCTGGACAAATACAAAAACAAACAAACATAAAAGAAATTAAAAAATCATAAAGAAAATCGAGTAAAA
This sequence comes from Erythranthe guttata, assembly GCF_056151865.1. Taxonomy (NCBI): domain Eukaryota; kingdom Viridiplantae; phylum Streptophyta; class Magnoliopsida; order Lamiales; family Phrymaceae; genus Erythranthe; species Erythranthe guttata. The sequence continues at coordinate 1,594,524 of NC_142546.1, read as the reverse complement.
CGCTCTACGTACATTGATGTATAAGTAGACATCAAAACATAATTTGCTCAACACAATTTGAATCAAAATACTGTAACGCAAACGCAGACGAGCCCACAAATTACGTAAAGACAGCTACTACTGTTTCGACTGAGAAGTCGGTAATTAACTTGAAATATATATTCATCACCGATCATATACGTAAAAGTACATAAGCATGTAAATCAAATACAGATAATCGCACTAACACCGATTACATAAACGGATAAACCAATGGCAGAAGCAATTTCCTCAATGTAGCAAAATTAACAAGCTCAATTGAACCACATTAACATTGCACATAAAACCCTAATTATACACAAAAGGAGGAAAACACATAGTAAAAGGGGTACCATCTTGAGTGAGAAGGGGGTAATCGGCAGCGGAGAGATTAATGAACCAATCCCAATTAGGCGATAGGCGGAGCAAAACAGAGGCGCCGTGAAGTGTGGATGAGAGGGCAGACGGACCGTTGGAGAAGACGAAGTCGGCCTTGCCGATGACGTGGACATTCTGGGCGGCGCTGAAGAGGGGGACTGATTGGACGGTGACGGCCAATTCGTCACGGTGGGATTGGGTGGTGGAGCGGTCGAGGTGGAGGAGGTACTGGTTTCTGGGGTGGTAGACGGAGTGGAGGAGGCGGAGGATCCGACCCGAATCGTTGGCGGATCCGGAAATGAGGTAGGCTAGGGAAGGGGGGCGGGGTGGGGGGGAGGAGTCTCCGGGGGTGTTTTGGTTGTCGTGGAAGAGGAGGCGGTGGTGGTGGGGGAAGAGGGAGGGGTGGGGTTGAGATGGGGGCGGTGGTTGAGAGGGGGCGGTGGTGAGGGAGAGGACGAGGAGGAGGGAGAAGAGGGTGGTGCCCAGTAGGACCCACAGGGAGGGAATAGCGGCGGAGGTGGTGGTGGTGGTGGCGGCGGCGGAGGGTGGTTGGTGGTGGTGCATTGCCCTGATCTTCGCTTTAAGAAACGGGATTCTTCGATTCTTTGATTTTTATTTTTTTTCTCCTCTGTATGTGTGTGGTTGAAGGAGAATTGGTGGGCGGTGGCGGTGGCGGTGGCGGTGGTGGGGAAGTGGATTCCGATTCTTAGCTGTGTGGGTGTGTGAGCACGTCGTTGTGGAGTTGATAACAAGAAAACACAGTTTGAAAGTGTGAGTTTTAATTTGGAATCCGCTGCCGATTTGTGCTCAGTTCAACTGCAAAATTTATGGGTAGTGTTTTGATATTACCTTAAATTAATGGGGCCCATTTACTTATTAGACAGATTGTATTTTGGGCCTGGCCCAACGGGTATTTCAATTACTTTATTTAACTATTGGGTAAATTACAACCACCCCTAAAGTATGGTTAATTTACAAAAAAACCCCTCTTGTTTGGATAATTCCGTCCACCATCAACTATGATTTTTTTCTTACACCTCCACCTTTGTGGTGTCAAATTCGACATAATCATCTAGATTTCGTGGAATGTGCTCTAGTTTGTACTCGTTTTGTGTAAAATTACAGTTTCTGATGCACCACAATCTGATATATACAAGCCAAAAAACATGTAATATGATCATCTTGCTTCAAAATGTTGAGTTTGAATGGGATAAAATGGGCACAAAAGTGATAATATTCCGTATAATCTCGAAGATTCCACTAAATTTAAAACTGCAAGGGTGGACGCGTAAAAAGATTTATAGTTGGGAGTAATTGTAACTACCCAAACATGAGGGGATTTTTCGTAATTTAACCATACCTCAAGGGGTAGTTGTAATTTACCCTTAATTATTATAGGTTAATAACAACCGCCCCCTCAGGTTAAGATTTATTTTTGGAAAAATCTTTCATGTTCTTATAATTACATCAATCTCTAGTAAATTCCGGATTTCTTACATTAACACCATTTTGTAAGGGTGGACGTAAACATTCTACAAACTATATGGGGCTTTATGTAATTTCCAAATAGACTTTATTTTAGGAAGGTGCCCTTTAATTATTTGAACGCAGTGATTGTAGTGTTGAATTGGGTTCGGGCAAATTAAAGACCACCCCTGAGGTAAGATCAAATTACGAAACCCCCTCTTGTTTGTATAAGTGCAGCTATCGCTCAATTATGTACTGTCTTACGAAAAAACCCTTTCAATTGGTAAATTTAAAGGTGTTCATTCGGTAAAATCGTATCGAAATTTCAGTACGCCAAATTTTTATACCGTTTATCGAACGGTTCGGTAAATAACTGATTATCAAAATTTTATTAAAAATGTTTAAAAATTTGTTTTTGTTTTAATTTTTTTTTAAATACTAATATTTCATATAATAATATATATTATAAAAATAAAAAACTGAATATGAAACCGAATTATCGGTTCGGTAATCGGCATGTACCGAATTTTCGTTCGGTCGGTAAACCAACTAGATGACCAACGCTATGTACATTTGACAATATAAGAGTGAACGTGTAAAAAAATATATAGTTGAATAGTGACCAAAATTACGCAAACGAAAGAGATTATTTCGTAATTTAACCTTACCTCCTTGGGCTGTCTGTAATTTGCCCAATTGGGGTTTTATCTACAGTTAATTTCAAATTTGGTTTAATCGCCACCGTCTGCAAATAATTCGTCGCCGTTTTTTGATGCTTTCTATTGGGGAATGTACGAGGTGGGCAATTGAAACAAGCTTCGCAGGTACGATGTCAACGCTTATACTTGTAATGCAGCCATGTGTGTGTTCTTGCATTTATCTCTGTAATTGTGATTTTTAGGGTTTTCCGAGGTGCTGATTGATTTAGGAATTTTGAGCTGTTGTTTTATGAATGGGAGTAAATTTAGGGTTCTTACCTTCAATTCCTTGATAACTAAATACTAGGTTAGTCACTTGCCATTCAGATTTTATAATTAAGTTTCTATTTTATTGAAGAGAGGAGTGATTCTTATATAATTTTAATTTTTGCTTTCACATTAATATAATGAAGAAACAGAGTGTGGTAGCAAAAGCCGATCGAAAACCCCCAAATAAACGCATCGTTTCGTGTAATTTGTACAATTTTTTATCCGTATATATATGATTCGATGATGATTATCGTGTTACGGCCATACCGATCTTTCTCACGATCCCTTTAGCTGTAAAAAGAAGAGTTTTAAGACAAGACAAATAGGGTAATATTCCGTGATATATATTGTTCGTCTAATGCGCTTTGAGCAATTAATTTCAGGTTTATTCAGTGCTACACAAGATGAAGTACACCTGAGTTTGTAAGAAGTCGAACAGATTGCCAGCTGGACTACGGACTTGTATTTCTCCATGCAATCTTGTTCTTGAGAAGATTAACTGGTAAGTGAAACCTAACTGTCACATCTAACCCCCACCTAACTAGCAAAAAGTAAAAAAAAAATGAAAATCGAATGTAGTTGTCGTTTATCACAAAACTGCAATAAAATAGAGACACCGAATCTAAGTGACCGCACATCGTAGATTTGGAACTTAGTAAAGACACCACCTTAAATAGCACATTGTTTGGTTGAGCCTGCACCAAACGACAGTTCCTACATTTCAAGACTCGTGAAAAAAAAAAACACATTAAGATAAAAGGCATATCACAAACAACAAGGGATGGGGGTTTTTTCGTTTTATTTTAATGCAATACGTACAGGAATTGGATAAACTGCGATCTCGTATAATAGCCCGTAAACCATATAAAGTATTGTCAGCCTTGTACATAAACTTTTGGTGTACATTTGGTCCCAATGAATATCAAATCTTGACTCGGCTACTGACCAAGAGTTTGACCGGAAAAAAATGACTCTTGTTACACACCATAGGTTGTGCCTCAATGGTTTGATTATCAAACTTTTCCCAGGAAATTTGAATCTTTTTCGTTAGAGCAAGAAAACGAAGAAAACTAGGTTTGGAAAAAATAGATTAATTTGTTTTTGAACTTTATCCTTACTGTGGGCTCTAACCATGTGCTTGGTATGGACTTTCTAAGAGATGTTTTATTTAATAAATAAATAAACATATAGGTACTTCCTAAAAAAAACAAAGGAGTGAAGAGTCAGTATCACATTGAATAGAATATGGATGCTGGAGAATTATGGATACATTCTCCCTCCATATTTAAATCTTTAATGGGTCCCCCCATATATATATGGACCAATTTTCCCATCAAACACTTAACTAAGTGTGGACCAATTTGTCTGTGTGTCTGCGTCTGTGTGTGTGTGAGAGAGAAGTTATATGTTACATCTGGTTATTTACACCAGATCTGTGTTAACAGATAAACAACCACATATTAAGCATAAATACGCATGAGTGTGTGTGCGATTATGTGGAGATCTGTGGTTAACAATCACCAGATGTTAATAACCGGGTGTAGCATAGAATTTAGAGAGAGAGAGAGAGAGATGGATAAAAACATTTCATCAAACACTTTGTACAAATAACTAAGGGAAAGAAAGAGAAAAAGGGATAAAGCCTCATCTTCCTTTTTTCTTTTGTACAAAAATGCCCAAATCAAAGTCTTGGGACTCCTAATGAAGAGGGCGCTTGCTTTTAACTAAAATCAAAATAAAAGAAAATTAATATAAAAAAAAAAGACAAGAAATAATAGAAACATAGGAGTCTGCTAAAAGATGGTCATAAAACACTGATTTTTCTGCCTTGTTTCTTTTTGCCAGATTTTACCAATATCTTGTGCAACTCTAACTGCATCCTCAGATGCACCAGATATACCTCTCCTACTGAATCCAACTGCATAAATTCCAGATTTACCCTTCCATCCATCTGCAAATCCTTCCTCTGAAAACAATTCACCTTCCTGCATTTCAACACACACACCAAAGGGTCAATTAAGTCATTTCACATTTATCAACTTAAAAAAAAAAAAAATCTAAAATATGCCAAATAGTTAACAGAGTTGCCGAAGGGCAAAATGGGTAATCCAGTTGTGATTAACTGCATGTGACTATTTCATCATCCACTTGAAGAAATCAATCCTCATCTGGAACACAGTTCCAGAGGAAAAAAAAATCTCTGTTGCAAATATCTATTTTTCTAAGACATTAATAAAATAAAATAAAAATTCTGTTGTGTGTAATAAAAACACATTTCAATAACCTGACTTAGTGTGTGACTAGGTTCAGAACAGAGAATCTAGAGTGAACCCCAACTTCCATAACTGCCCTATACATACAAATAGATACACACTCACAAAACACACACTAAAACACACACCTTTAGCCATGAAGGGACATTGCTGCAATATCCAGTAGCCAAGATAACGGAATCGATCTCGAGTTTTTCTCCGTTAATGAACTCAACCCCTCCGTTAAAAAACCTTCTAATTGCAGGTACAATCTTGATTTCACCCGTCTTGATCTTCGAAAGTGTGCCTATATCCAACACCGGTGTTTTCCCCTTCGTTTTCTTGAGTTGCAATGGCCCCACGGACGGCCGTTTCAGCCCGTATCTCTCTATATTCCCGAGAACAAATCTCGCCGCTAATAACAGTATCTTGTCCACAACCCAAATTGGCATATTCCATTTCATCAACCGAACACCTAATTCGAACGTCGATTTTCCCAATATTTCCCTCGGTAATACATGAACCTACAATAAAAAAAGAAAAACTTTTAGCTTTTAGGTTTTTTAATAGCTTTTAGTTTTTTACGTGTTGCTGACTCTAGTTCTGATACCATGTTAAATGACTGGTTTTTTTTATCTTAAAAAGAAAAAAAAAAAAGAGTTAGTTTACTCACCGAGCTTCGAACCACCATCGATGGAGCGGCATCGTGGTGGCAAAGATCAAGAGCCACTTCCATTCCCGAGTTTCCGCATCCAACAACTAAAACACGCTTTCCACTATAAGATTCCCCCGATTTATACTCACAAGCATGCGTTACATTCCCGTTGAATAACTCCTTCAACCCTTCAAACTCCGGCACTACTTTCTCCGCGTTTTCTCCACTAGCCACCACTAGCCACCTACTAATATACTCCACACTCGAACCATCACTTCCGTTAACCGTCTTAACGCGCCACAAACCGCACGTTTGATCGTACTTTGCTGTCTGAACCGACTCGTCAAACCTCGGATTAATATCGAACATTCTAGCGTACGTTTCCAGGTATTCGATGAACTGGCCCTTCGAGGGGTATTTTGGGAAGTTCTGTGGGAAAGTGACGTGCGGGAGCTGGCAGAATTGCTTCGGGAGGTGGAGTTTGAGGCGGTCGTAGGTTCGGTTCTGCCATAGGGAGGCAATGCAGTTGGCCCGTTCGAGGATCACGAACGGAACCCCCTGCTGCCTGAGGCCAGCCCCCACGGCTAGACCGGAGGGGCCCGCTCCTACTATAACGGGCCCGTTTACGAGTATGCAGCGGCCTGAGAAGAAATTCTCGGGCTCGAAAGTGGGTTGCTCACAATGAGCCATCAAGAATGTGTTCTGTTTTTTTTTTTTTTTTTTTGGCGCTAAATGAAGGAATATTCTTGAGTAGTGAATATGACAGAAGAGAGGAAAGAAGAAGCTTCAGTTTGTTTTCTGATGAAAATGTGTGGAGGGGGTTTAGAGGTTTAAATAGGTGAAAGGTAGAGCCAAAAGGGTATAGTTTGTAATTATGATTTAAAATGGATGGTTTTTCTGTCTTTTTTTTCTTGTTTTTTTTTTTTTTTTTTTTTTTAAATTTAAAAAACTTATGTTTATATAGTTTTAAAAATTGGTTCAAGTTAGTCTTCTTCAAAGTTTGACTTTGCCTCTAATGTAACTACACTTTGATTAAACATGCCTAAAAATGTCACATTCTGGTCCTGATTTAACTCAAATTAGTATAGATGGCATGACTTCTCAGAGGGTTTTTTGGTTGAATTAATGTAGCATACATAATTACATATGATAGGAATTAAATTAAATATTTTTTTAAAACAAAACTATTCTCCAATCTCATAAATATTAAAAAAAAAAAAAAAAAAAAAAGTCGCCACGAGGCGACGGTGTGGTCGAGTGATCAACGCCGCCACACGTTAAGTGTGCGATGGGGACTGCCAATTTGCACCACCAGCATAGGGTGGCGTGGGTGGGGGGTTCACAAATTAAATTCTCCCATTTGAATTTTTTTCATTTTTTTAATAAATGCTACAAAATTGGGAGATCGATAAAGATATATCAACTATAAGCGCGCGCAGTGGCGAAGCTAGTATAAGGTTACAGAGGTCGTAGATGTCACAATTTATTGAAATTCTGTATTAAAAGATTATTATTAGTTTTCGAATAGTATAGTATTGTGTGTGTATGCTGACTGTGTAAGTGACCCCTTGAAAAGCTCTAAATTGCATAATTGGCATGGCGTTTGCAGTATTTGTTGTTTTAGGTCCACTTTTGTTGTGCCTCCCAAGTGCCAACCCATGCTTTGCACATCTGTGGCAGGACCAAATTTAAAAAGCTAACATTATTATTATATACACATGTATAAAGATCAAGATTGTAAATTATATATATATATATATATATATATATATATATATATATATATATATATATATATAATTTGAGAGAGAGAGAGAGAGAGAGAGAGAGAGAGAGAGAGAGAGAGAGAGAGAGAGAGAGAGAGAGAGAGAGAGAGATTTGTTCATTAACTTACAATTAAAATTTCTATTTCTTTAATTAATAACAATTATGATCTTATTATAAATCTTCCATCTTTTTAATTAGTGCATGTAAAAATAAAATCGGTATTCTTTGGGCTTTGCTTACGTCGGCCCATCAAAGATCGCTACCTCGACTTTCAAGCCCAATAGATTAATGGACTTAGCATGTTTGAATTAAAATAATATCTATTTACAAAATACTCCCTCATTTTTCTATAATTACATCAACCCCTCTGCAATTTGTAAACTTCTTACGTTAACACCCTTTTAGGGGATTGGATGTAAGTAATTTACAATCTGCAAGGGGACTGAATTTAATTTTTCAAAACAAAAGGGTTCTTTTGTAATTACACTTCCCTTACGGAAAGTGATTGTAATTTACCCTAATAATTAGAGAGAAAGGGATATCTAATTAGTATTTATTTTTCAATTAAATCACAAGACCCAAAACTTTCATGTGACCTAGTAACACAAGAATCAAGATTAGCTAGAAGGGGTAGTAATTATTTAATTATTAAAAAAACAATTCATATTATATTCATTGATTAATCATACTACTTAATTTGAGTATATGACACATTTTTTCATGGTTAGATCCTGTTAATGAGGTCGGTAATTTAGTTATGAATGAATGCAGACTATTTTTTTAAGTAATTAATAAATAAAAGCACCTAAAAATATGGTTTTAAAAATAAAATCAATGTGATAGGGAATGCACCTATTGTAGACAAACAAATCCACCTCGTGCTACCAATCCTCCCAACATATCTATTCTATTGCATATTTTTATAGTGTCTTTACTTTGGTAATTAATATTTAATAATTGTATCTCCTTTATATTTTGAGTAAATAATTAATATAAACCCAAATGTGTTAGTTTCTTGAAACAAGTTTCATTGTCCTTAAGAAATATTAAAATTCATATCGGAGTTCAATGTATTATTAAGATTTCTAACTTTGTTCTCAAGCAACTCCATAGATTTCATTGTCCACATTTTGTTTCATAAGATGATATATATCTAAAATGTTAAGAGTCATCGTTTCAAATTTATCAATACTGGGTTTTTTTTTTCTTCGAACGTGACTTTGACCCTTTTCTAGTTTAGTTTTGGCAAAATTCAAAAAAACGAAAAATGTAGTCCTTTCGGTTAGCGTACGTAGTCCTGTCATCAGCCTCTAGCTACACTACTTGACCATGGTATCAACCGATGTGAATTGATTAGTTGTCGGTCGGAGTGCAAGAAGAGAGACTTTTTTCTAATACCACTTGAATCAATTATATTGGATGTCGGGTGAAAAAGTTATGCATGAATGAGTTGAATTTTGAATTTTAAACAACTTATGACATCAAGATTGTGTGCAATGTTCATTGGTTCATGCATATATTTCTGACGCGACATCCAATCTTGGTGACTGAAGTTGGATTAGAAAGCTGACTATAAGAAGTACAAATTACGCGCTTGGAATCTTGCCAAATTCAGGCTTGAACATACTGAAAATCACGTTTGAAGTTGAAACGACAATATTAAAACTGAAACGACATTTATCATATATATTTATAGTAAAAAAGTACATGTCTTCGTCCAAAGAATGTATCCACAATTTTCACATTAAAAGACCCCCCAATTAATTAAACAATATCCCAAGAACAAGGTTCATACCATATGCTTTGTGATTTTTTTGCAATTTTATAATGCAACTAACTCTATAACTGTAAAAACTGAATTATCTTAAAATATTTCTGACAATATATATTATATAGTATATATGTGTGTTTGTGTGTTTGTGAGGATCATTCATGTGATCACATGACAATGGAAGAGATTGGTTTTTGAATTGGCCAAGAATGGCAAATGGGGCCTAAATAAACGTTATTTGTTTAATTCTCCCCAACAATTTATTAATTAATATCTTTTTTATTTTTTTTAATAATTGCCCACTAATATTAATTAGTATCTTAGGCACGTGCAGTCAAAGTTGAAATTAATTAGATCAAGTTACGAATTCGGTTATTTTCAGTTATGTATTCCATTCCATCTGTTTAATAATGGAAAATCGTGTTCTTATAGTTTATGTTTTTCCAAAATTGCCCTTCTGGATCTACTTCTAAAGCCCAATGAGATAGGGGCCGAATCTCATTGGTAGTCAATATATAATTTCTCTCATTTTAGTCCCTCTTATTTTAAATGTACCATATTTATCCCTTTTACAATAAATTTGTCTCAAACTAGTCCCTCTCCATACATTCTAATTAACTATTGCCCGTTTGTCCTTCGGGCCTCGGATGACCCAAAATATATTTTAGAAAAATAAGTACGAATTTGCACTTATAACCACGTAATTTGCACGTGAACTTGAAGTCTTGAACCAACACACTGCGTTAACATAATTTTACCACTTTTATCACTTCTTTTTATCGCATTCATTGATTTTCTAAAGTCAAAAACCTAACAACACACACTGCATTAAGACAATCTTTTACCACTTCTAAGTTGGTCAATCAAATTAAAAAGACGACGATCATGATTTATCTGGACCTACTGCTAAGAAAACCGATCTCTCAATCTGCAATGCAAGATTCACTGTTTATATTCTCTTCCTCCTCAGACCATTGTCTTTTCCACTGATGTTGATCTCAGGTACTGGTAGAACATAGAGGCAACCTAATTTTCTTTAGGTTTGTTCGCATAAAAAATATCACAAAATGATGTATCAATTTTAACTAAATAATAGGTTATTTTACATCGGGATTAGTGGAGTTTGAGAGGGGGCTGAAGTCCACCCTTGCAAAATGGTGGACCGGCAAGAAACATCGGATGCTACATCGATTTATCATAGTCTTGGTCATGCATGTAATAAATTCTTCAACGCATTAAAATATGTAGGACCATTCATCCGCAAGAAACATCAAACATCACCCAATACTTCCAAAATTAACCTAAATAATTTTTAATGCCAAATTCTATTATATATATATATATATACGAGGACCAAAAACGAAACCGAAAATCCGAAACCTGAAATCCGAAAAATGGAGGGGGAGCCCCCTCTCACGAGCAAATTTTGACAGTGTCATAAATGATTTGATTTATTGAAGAGCCTCTTTCATGGTAGGGACAACCATATGTATGGTGTGTTAGGTATGTATTTTCACGTACGTGTGGGGTAAGTGGTATAAATGAATCAAGAAAATCCAACACTTAATTTTACCATTAATCATGTTAAAATTGGTGGAACTTAATTAGAGGTGAAATTGAAAATGGGATTTTCGATTTACGCCGATTCACCAATATTCGAGCATTTTTTATTTCGGAACAATAATCTTCAATATAACTTCCAGATATTATGATTCCGTTTTTTTTCGATATATTTTGGACTGGATTTGGAATATTTATATGAAATTTTAATTTTGATATATGATTCTACAATCGATTTTTTTTTTTCGAATCCTACCGATTTCGGTTTTGGATAGTTTTTTCATTCCAATTTCCAGATTCAAAATTTTGAATTTTGAATTTATATTTGTTGGAACATAATTGAAATTGTAGTTTTCATTTTGTTAAACGCTCAGGCAATGAACTAGCACATGCCCTTGTTTCGACTCTATGTCATAGTGGTGGTGATGGTTCTGTCCTCCCATCCTCTCTTGCCAATTTGGCTTAATAAAATTCCGTTTTGTCAAAAAAAAACATAATTGAATTAATTTTACTAGCAAAAATATTATTTTTCTTTCAAAAAATAATTTCGATCCGATCTGTCCAATTGTAACCCCACCCCCCATTCAAACCATTTCAAATTTGCACACCTGCCGTTTTTTTAACAAAAGTTCCACATAGGGAGAGAGTTTTAGGAACAACACTAAATGCCCGCTCTCTTTCTCAGCTAAACTAGAGAGAGAGAGAGAGAGAGAGAGATGGGAAGTTGTCAAACGAAAGAAAAGAGCAGCAGCACCACCACCAGGCGTAGCGGCGGTGAAACGGCGGCGGTGGACCGGTGGTGATGGGGCTCAAGAACAAAGTAGTTCTTCTTCAACAAGATATAAACGAGATAATGTGCATACGAGAGACCGGAAACCAAATGTACGAGCGAGAACTAATGCCTTTCGCCTTCAAACAAGCGCACCAAACTCCGCAACACTTTAGCACACAAAGAAGAAACCCTAATTAATATTACGTACTGCATAAATAATAATGATAATAATTTGGAGGACCAAACAGCAATTAGGAGAGATGAGACTGTGGACAAGTGGAAGAAGCTCTATTTTGCCATCAAGAATGAGCTTGATCATCTCATTATTCAGACCACACATCAAGGTTAGTTAATTAATTAATTAGCAACAGTGTTTTGTGGGTAATAAGGTTTTGATTGGTTCGAATCGTTCGATATTGCTCTACAGCTCTTGGGCGAAGACGTTTGAACAAGTCGAAGATGCAGATTTAGCTTGCGTGGATGCAATGGTTCCGTTTCTGGAGAGTATCTGAGTATGCATTCTTAATCTATATATTTCAATTTTTTTTTTTTTTGATTTCGTTACGTTTTACTTAAGTTCGTTTTCATATATTAAGTTCACCAAAGCCATATATATTATTTTTCATCGCTCAAGTTTGCATTGATTTCACATTTGGTTCCTTATTATAATTACAAAAAACACATTTGGTCCATTGTGTTTCAATAATTCAACACTTTTGGTCACATCCGTCTATCCTCCATTAGTCCATCAGTTGAGACAGTGAGGGGCACACGCTTGATTCCTATAGGACTTACGGAAAATTGACGAAAAGGACTACAAAGGTTGAATTTTTGAAACATGATGGGCCAAATGTGAAATCAATGCAAATTTGAGGGACGTAAACTGTATTTCCCCCATATATATACAAACACTAGAGGAAACGGCATATCGAAAAAATAGGAATACGAGAATTTGGGGGAAACATGTAAATATTAAAAGTATAAGGATATATTTATAAATATTCTATATAAACATGTATAAGTTTTTATTTATACATAAATTATTTTTATATATTTTCATACAAACATATTCAAAATAAATTTTACTATCAACTATCAATTTGCAATTGACTATTACATCATGTAAATAATTAGGGAAACAACAAAAAACAAATTTCGTATGTGGTCCCCATTGTTTCTTAAAAAAACAATTTCGTCCCTTATGTTTCAAATTTTAAATTTTTAGTCATTTTCGTCAATTTTCCGTTACTAATAATGGAATCAAACACGCTCCCATTAGTGTATTAACGTAATGACTAATGGTAAATTGACGGAAAAACCAAAAAGGGTTAAATTGTTGAAAATTGAGGGACTAAATCAGTTTTTCTATGAACTTGAGGGACCAAATATGAAATAGAGGTAAGCATGGGGACGAGAAATATATTTTATCCAATAACAGAATATATTACGCTCAAACGAATCGATTGAAATAAATTACAAAACAGACATAGTAGTTTGTAACAAGATTTGAAATGGAAAAAATTTAAATTATTTAATGATATATATATAAAGTATATATATATATATGTGCATCGCCCCATTCTTCCCCAAAATTATTTTTGCTTTTTTTTTTGGCCCGTTTATTCAGGAAACGGCGTCGTCTCTTCCCCTCCTCCCAATCAGCATCGTGCATTTTTTTCTTTTCCCTTTTCATCCGAAGCAGCCTGCTCGAAGATTAAATCAAGCTGCCTGCTATATCTTTCTTCTTTTCTTTTAATATATAAATAACAAACTACAAAGTAAAGATTAAACATGGCTATCAAAGAAATATCACGTCTTCCAGGGAAATTAAATAGTCGAAAGTATCCTATTGAAACTCCCCATTAAATCTCTCGTTCGATTCAAAATAATTTCAAAATCGTGGAATAAGAATGTAAAAATTCAAGATCGCACGATCTTTTCCTCAGTGACGGGGTGGTACTCTTAATAGGATCTCGCACCCAAATTTTTATGTTGTGGAATCCGTCAACTCGAACACATTGAGTGTTCGAGCTACCTTACGATGGGGATGGTGAGAGATTTATCCCTACAAATCGTGGGTTTTGTCACGATAAACTAGCTGGTTTTAAATTCGTTGCAAATGAAATGTTTAGGTATATAGTCTGATAGGTTTAGGTATATAGTCTGAAATGTTGCAAATGAAATATTGATGCTTAAATACTACCCAACCTCCATTAATGCATAGTGGCCATTATTTAATTTCACGGTTGATAGTGGCTGAAGAAATATTTTTAGATACATTTTAGAAGGTTAATGGCAGTATGGAAAGATTTTTATGGAATTTCTAGAAATATCTATGCATGTTTTAGAAATATCTAAATTGGGCGCGGAAAATGTCTTAAATGGGCGTGAAAAATATTTTCATACACCTGTTTTTGACGTGGAAATTAATAGCGCAGATCAGCAACGAATAACAGCCCCAAAACGCAATTTTTTTGGGTTTTCACATGATTAACCACAAATTAAACATATAGCTAATTTAGATGAGAAATTACTTTCAATTTAGAGAGATTTTCGGATTTAAGAGGATTTGAGACAATTGTTGAGGGTTTTTGCGAATTTTGGGGCTTTTGGGGTTTGGTTGGGTTGATTTTAGAGGGATAAGGACAAGAATACAATGAACGGTATTTTAGTACCATGTAAATCATTTCAGGTTTGAGAAACAATAAACTTTAGTCGCACCAAAATTCAAGAAAAGGAAATATTAATAAATAAATGAAGATATCTTATATATAAAAGAAAAATATCTTTATATATAAAAGAAATGTTTTGCCCGAAACCTTAATTCCAATTTTGTAAAATATTTATCCGTTTACTTGCAAGTCAATATATTTTCTTTTGTTTTTCTCCCGTCAGTTTTCTACATATATATATTTCCACGTTTAAGAAGAAACCGTCCACTTCTCCACTTATGTCTCGCTCGCTTATAATTATTATAACTCCTCAGGCAAACTTCCTTCTTCCCCCTTTTCTCGATTCCATATCCCACGATGATCTGCCTTATCGTTCATAAGTTCATAGAAGCTTTGATTCTTCCATAAATATTTGTGAAATTCTTCCCACTATTTATGGATTCTTCTTCTACGCTGTAAAACATTCATATATTCTTCTTCCTCTTCTCGCTTAAACTGTCCTCATTATTTGCTGCAATTATTCATTAAACTTTTGTGTTACATCATCTGTCTCTGCTCTAAAATAACGACCATATTGATTATTTGTTTTTTGCATTGCCTGCTATATGCCTCATGTATATCTATGGTATCTCTAAATTTATTTTATATAATTCAAATTCCAAAAGTGTTGAATTATTGAAACATGAGGGATCAAATGTGATTTTTCTGAATATGGAGGACCAAATGTGAAATTGATGCAAACTTAAGGGGTGAAAAGTTTAATTTTCCATTTTAAAAACTGAAAAACCACGCCACCATGTATAGTATTTAATCAAATCGTGTAAACTCGTAAAATCACCCTAATACACTTCCACAATTTTAATGAAATTTTGAAAGACAAGGAAACTTAATCTTCTAATTAGTTAGAGAAGCCCAAATTCCATACAACGTATAAAACTATCTATCTATCTCTCTCTCTCTCTATATATATATATATATATATATATATATATATATATATATATATGCACAAACCTGCTGCAAATCGAAGCCGCCAACAAACTCCAAAACCATGGCTGATGATAAATCAGATCTCCCACCGGAAATCATAGAAATTATTCTGTCGAAATTATCATCAGTTAAATCTCTTTTTCGATTCAAATCAGTTTCAAAGTCATGGGATACGATGATCTCCGATCCTGTATTCGTCGAAAATCATATCCAAAAATCTAAGGAATCGAACTCGCATAACCTTTTCCTACGTCGTTCGAATTTGAGTACTTTTATCCGGTTTTCGGCGGTTAAATCGGAAGATAAAAAATTCCAAACCCTAGGAGTATTAACGGAGACCCCCCCTTCGAATGTGGGTCGGTATTATGCCTTTGTGACTGCATACTACTCTTAACCGACGTTCCATACAGGAGGCTTGTGTTGTAGAATCCATCCACTCGAACCGCGGAAAAGCTTTGGAACAAAGATTGTTGTTGTTATGCATCTTTCGGGCTTTGTCGTGATCCAAACACCGGCGATTTCAAGGTTGTTGTTTTGGATCGGCAGCACTACATACTCTGTTTATTCTTGCACGAACAAATCCTGGATTACACTGAGAAAGGAACACGATGGTCTTGGTCTAACGATCACAAATCCGAGTGGACTCTGTGTTAACGGGGCTAGCTATTGGGTTATGTGTTCCATTACTACAAAAATAATGTATTTTGATCCGAGAGATGACAAGTTCAAGATGCTGGATAAGCCGGAACAAATAGACGACAGAGTGGTTTTCTTGGTTAATTTGAGGGGCTCTTTGTGCCTGTATTGCTATTTCGAAGGCGTAGAAAAGAGCACGGTTCGGATTTGGGAAAAGGAAAACGGCATAGATAATAGTTCTTGGAAGGAGTTGGTAACGGTTGAATATGACTATGTGTCGATTTTTTCGGAGTTGGAGCCACTATGTTTTATCGAAAATAAGATTGTATTCAGAAAAGATTGTGATAGATTAGTAATCTACAAGCCTTGCGAGAAGAGTTTTGAAGCTTTTGAAAAGGACACGCCGGTTAGGGAAATTGCTATGCCTCCGGTTAAATATATGGAGACTTTGTACTTCCCCATTGATAAATCGAAATCGAAGCCGAATAGGAAGCGAAAGTGTTTGCAATAGAAGTTTTATTTAGCACTGAATTTATTATGTTTTATTTTCTTCATACATTATCTAGTTCAATATCATTTTCCCTTTTTTGCACTTTTTACCCTAAAAATTCAAAAAAAGGGATACTCGTATTTTGAAATACTATTTTGGTTGCACTTTGCGTTTCGACAATATATGTATTAAATACTTGTGAGATAATTATCTTCAATCATTAATTATGTTTACCTTTGTTGAACGGTCAACATATTAATATCACATTATTACACAATAATAATGACTTTTGTTGTGTTAATATTATTGTGCTAGAGATGTAATAATGACTTTTGTTGTGTTAATATTATTGTGCTAGAGATTAATTTAACAATATTGCTGTGTTAAAATGTAGTATAGTTAATTTTACTGTGTTGAATAGTAATATAGTTTATAATATTACTGTCAACCACAAAAATACCGATCTCTCGATCTGCAATGCAAGATTCACTGTTTATAGTCTCTTCATCCTCGGATCATTGTCTTTTCCACTAATGTCGATCTCGAGTGGTAGAACATAGAGGCAACCTAATCTTTTTTAGATTCGTGGCCTTAAAGTATCGTATCGATTTTAATAAAATAATAGGTTATTATATATCGGGACTGAAGTTCACGCTTGCAAAACGGTAGACCGGCGGCACACACAAGAAGGTTCAATGGGGAGTTAGGCTCATAGGATGCTACATAGATTTATCATAGTCTTGGTCATGCATGTAATAAATTCTTCAACGCTTTAAAGTATGTAGGACCATTCATGGCAAGAAACATCAAACATCACCCAATACTTCCAAAATGATCCTATATAATTGATATGTGTCCTTAGGTTTATCAATCAAAATCATTTTTTTTATTAATACCAAATTCTATTATATATATATATATATATATATATATATATATATATATATATATATATATATATATACATACGAGGACCGAAATCGAAAATGCGAAACCTGAAACCTGAAACCCGAAAATTAGGGTGGGGGAGCCCCCCTCTCAGGAGCAAATTTTGACAGTGTCATAAATGATTTGATTTATTGAAGAGCCACTTTCTTGGTAGGGAAAATCATATGGTGTGTGTGTTAGGTATGTATTTTCACGTACCTGTGGGGTAAGTGGTATTATTGAATCAAGAAAATCTAACCCTTATTTTACCATTAATCATGTTAAAATTGGTTGAACTTAATTACAGGTGAAATTGAAAATGGGATTTTCGATTTACGCCGCGATTCACCAATATTCGAGCATTTTCGATTCGGAACAATAATCTTCACTATAACTTCAAGATATTATGATTCCGATTTTTTTCGATATATTTTGAACTGGAATTGGAATATTTATATGAAATTTTAATTTTGATATGATTCTACAATCGAATTTTTTTTCGAATCCCACCGATTCCGGTTTCGGATAGTTTTTTCATTCCAATTTCGAACTTCGAAATTTTGAATTTTGAATTTATATTTTTGGGAACATAATTGAAATTAATTTTACTCTAACAATATTATTATTTTCTTTCCAAAATAACTATAATTTCGATCCGATTTGTCCAATTGTAACCCCACCCCCCATTCAAACCATTTCAAATTTGCACACCTACCCTTTTTTTACAAAATTTCCACATAAGGAGACAATTAGGAACTCCTAGAAATAGTTTTTGGAACAACACTAAATGCACACTCTCTTTCTCTCTCTATAAATTCAAAACAGCAGCTAAACTAGAGAGAGAGAGAGAGAGAGAGAGAGAGAGAGAGAGAGAGAGAGAGAGAGAGAGAGAGAGAGAGAGAGAGATGGGAAGTTGTCAAACCAAAGAAAAGAGCAGCAGCAGCAGCACCACCGGGCGAAGCGGCGGTGAAACGGAGGCGGTGGTGATGGGGCTGAAGAACAAAGTGATTCTTCTTCAACAAGAAATAAACGAGATAATGTGCATACGAGAGACCGAAAACCAAATATACGAGCGAGAACTAATGGCTTTCGCCTTCAAACAAGCACACTGGAACAGAGAGAACAAGTCCCTCAAAGATGAGCTCATCAAACTCCGCAACACTTTAGCACACAAAGAAGAAGCCCTAATTAATATTACGAGCTGCATAAATAATAATAGTAATAATTTGGAGGACCAAACAGCAATTAGGAGAGATGAGACTGTGGACAAGTGGAAAAAGCTCTATTTTGCCATCAAGAATGAGCTTGATCATCTCATTATTCAGACCACACATCAAGGTAATTAGTTAGTTAGTTAATTAATTAATTAATTATGCTTGTGCTCTTTTTTTTATCATGCAATCAAGAAAATTTCAGTTAATGATTAGGGTTTTATTATGTCTATAGTCTATAAAATATATATAACGGTCAAATCTATATGCTATGGTAATATTTTATCGTCAGTCTTCACACACCAACATGGGTATGTGTGTTTTGTGTGTGAATAAAAGAATGATATATACACCCGCCCAATAGTGTAATTATATTCACCCATTGTAGCATGGGATATAAACTTACAATCGAGTAAGGCCCGATGATCGGTGAATACACATATTTTTATCTATGTACTTTTAATTAATTTATTTATTATTATATATTATTATTAATAATATTAATTATTAGTTATTTTTGTAGAAGAAAGAGTGATGTGTTGGAATATAGCGGATGAGGAAGAGGTGTTATTGGTGGAGATGACGAACGAGCTGAAAGCCAAAGAAGAAAGAATCGAGTTTCTGCAAAACAAGTTGGTATCGATGGAACTTCAAGAATCGAAGAGGGAGAGAGAAATCGACATTTTAAGACAAAGTTTAAGGATTATGAGCCACAATAATAAACGTTTTTAATTAATTAGCTGATTCTTTTAAAAACGTGTTTAATTAATTAGTACTTGTCGTTCTACATATGTTGTCAAATTGAATACTTGACAAATTAAATTGCCAAATTTGCATTGGTACTCAAAATTCTATTTGTTTATTACTACATTTGACAAGATTCATTACACATAATTCTTAAATCAAATGACAACTTTATTATTGCTACCTAAAATAAAATAAAATAAACCAAAACACTATCTATTTCTAACCATAGCTCTTATTTCATCTTGGGATCGATCTTTATTAAGAAGTCCCAATGCAACTATCGAAATTAAATAAATAAATAAAATAATAGAAAATAACCAAATTGCCCTTCTCTCACTTCTTCTCGCCCATGCCAAGAGTGTTCTTCACACCATCAATGGCGCCTTGAGCCATGTGAGCCACCTGCTCTCCGGTCTGTATACAAAGGTATGAAAACAAAAAAAAAACAAAAAAGAAATTGTGGTGGTATTAGTAGTTTTTTTAATATTAAAGGAGTGAAATGTAATAAAAAGAGAAGTTGAAGGACCTGTTGAAGAAATCCAGCACTCTCCTCCTTGCTTCTATGGGCCTGCTCTTGGGTTTTGCCCGCTGCATCGCAGGCCTTATCATGGGCCGCATGTGCTGTGTCCTTTGCTGAGTCAACCCATTCCTCCGCCTTGGCCTGTCAATTTATTAATAATATTAATTAAGATAATCTGATAAAAAAATATATTTATTTATTTATTTCAGAATTGTTTTCATGAGAATAAATAATTATGAGTTAATTGCAATTACCACCCCTGTGAAATCTCTAATTGTCAAATAACCCCCTGTCAAAAAAAAATTAACTCATACCCCCTTGTGTAACATGTTTTGAAGCACACTGCACCCATTGTCATTTTAATCTATGACCAAGCGTAAAAAGACGAGAATGCCCCAGGGCTTTATTGCAATTCGTAAATCATATTAGTGTTTATAATTTTTTTAATAGTTTTTCAATTTTAAACAAAAAAATCGAAATATAATAATAATAATAATAATAATAATAATAATAATAATAATAATAATAATAATAATAAATAGCTCGACAAAAAAATGCCCTCCGACGCCGACGACCTCAATTTCCGTCCGCCGCCGCTCCCGTCTTCTTCCGCTGAGAGGAGCTGCTTCAGTAGCAAAGGCGCCGCCACCAACGACCAAATATATGTAGAAGAAGTCGAAACCCTCGTCTTCTGGGCCAAGCCTCTCGCCGGAAGTCAACCCTCACAAGCGGCGTAGCAAAAGGGGAGTCTCCCAAGCTCCCAAAACCAAGAAAAGAAAACCCCACAAATGTAGTCTAGAAAATTCATATTAGACTAACAAATCTGAACAAAATGGTCCATGATTCCTCTTGTAGAGAAATCAACTTGTGTGATAGAAAAAATTAAAATCATCAAAATCATGCTGGCGGAGATGGAATCATCATAGATCGTGAGTTGCCGATTGAATTTCATTATCCGTATGTGGGTGGTGGTGGTGTGATGGCGGAACAGAGGTGGTAGTGTTTGATTTGTAAGAAATCAAACTTCCCCTGTTCTGCTGCCCAGAGGAACGCGAAGAAGGTGAGAGCTGGGCAATTTTTTTATTTTTTATTTTTGATTTGGGGGTGTTTCTGACATTTCACACGCAAAAAGGAAGAAAAATTCGCACTAGCAGCGCGTGAGGGACACGATTTACTCGGAGGGGCCTCGATGCCTTGACTTTTGTTACACAGGGGGGCATGTGTGAATTTTTTTTTGACAGGGGGTATTTGACAATTAGAGATTTCACAGGGGTGGTATTTGCAATTAACTCAAATAATTATTTACTGCATGTAAGAAATACCTGAGTCTGGCCGTGGCTTTGTCCTGCGTTGAACTGAGTGCTCGACATTTTTTCTTATATAAATAATAAATATATATGAAATAGTTTTTGTTTTGAATGTTTGTAATAGAAAGTAATTGTGTTGTGAATGATTAAAATCGTTTGAGTTTATGAGGTATTTATAGTGTTATTTGGATTAATGAAGTAACGACACGTGGCAATTTTTAATCGGTTGAAAAATCGTTGGTGATGAGTGATTTGCTGCATGCTGCCTTTGACTTGTGCAATGTGAGCTATTTATTGTATACAAGTTTTAGCAAAGAATGTGCTTCTCCATGCATTAATGCGATTGTTAATTGTTTGTTTTTTATTATGTGTTAACAACAATTAAAATCAAGTTTTAATTTAAATTGTTATTACTTTTCAGCAATAATGTTTATTATATTTAAAATTTATGATATTTTGTGAAGTTGTTCATGAGTCCTGCACTAGAAGTGCAAGATTAGCAAAATAACAAGAATAATTTAGATGGTCCTTGCTTTAATTTTTTTTTATATATATATATATATTTTTTAAATTAGCTAATTCACCTTCGACATTTTTTTTAGTGTTTTTGTCATTTTAACGTTCCCCTAAATTCCAGAATGATAATTCATCAATTATTTAATAATCCGCGAAACTAATAAAATTTGTAGTCCCAGCTAATTAATTTGTAGATATTTAACTGTGACGTGAAAATCAACATCAATCAATCAATTCCGTGAATGCAGGTCGTTGATTTCGACCATTGGCATGATCGAAACATGTTTACAGGCAGCGTAACTTTGTGACGGATCGTTTAGGCGATTGTGCGCATACACATCGAACTCACCAGGCAAATTTTCGAGTTCAAACATCATAATTCATATCACAATGATCGCACCGGAAAATGGATTTTTCGACCTTAGCAAGATTTGCACCGACTCAGAAGGCTTCGCCGTACGTGAGTATATGGTGACGCCAAATGCATATTAATTCAGTCGTTCATAGTCATCGATTTATAGGCTTTAGTTTATTTGCTATTTTGATTGTGGTAAGCTTAAGAAACATATATAGTTCATACATACTCAAGCTTTGTAAGATAATTCATGGCCTCTGCATTTCTGCATCACAAAGTTGACTTCTTCCCATAAGCAATTTATTACATAAACTGAGGTTTTTCATGTCAATTATATCTGCTCATACATCAGTTACCAAAAAAAAAAAAAGTTTACACATTGCACACAACCTAGAGAGTTACAAGCCGTCGCCGAAGAAAATAACTTCAAAATTACAAGAAAACATAACTTAGCGCAGGTAATAATACAACCAACGGAGCTTCAAAATAACCCTTATTTCAACGATAGAAATAGATAAGGACGTTGCAGAATGAATCAACCTTGACAAGAAATGTTATGTAATGACGAAGAAAACCAGATATAAGCACAACAGATAATGAAAATGTCGCCAACAATAGACGAAGCTACAAATAAAATTTGAAAAAATCAAATGCATACAAGAAAGGGATATCAAGAAGATCTAAAACTCTGTCGAAAATGGGAAAAAACAATTCTTGTAATAAAAACTTCATACATATAACAATGCTCCGGAAAACGAAATGAATTTGACAAAATTCAGCGTACAAGGAAAGGCCGCTCATAGCTTTTACTAATAAAGTGCTACACAATCTCGGCATTAGTAAATTCATACGAAAAGCAATACATCTTATTCGTGGTGTTTATGATAGGTAAGAATGAATTTTGATCTGCATAAATCAATATATACAATCTACAATGTTTAATACTTTATACAAGTGTTGACAACTATATCCGTGGATTATAATCAACCATCCTAGAAGCACGGCATTATTTACGAGCCCTACGAAGAATAAAAACAAAACACACACAAAGAGTAAACATAATAACCAATGATTCTCACAACACAACATCAAATTAACGATTCCTCGTAAGAATCAACAAGTCATGTAAATTTCTAGCAAATCGAAAAATTACCTGGAAGAAGAGCAAGGAGCAATAGAATCAATCGTCATTCGAACAGCAAATTTAACTGATGTTTATCGAATACCTATTAGATTCGTGGTGGTTTTTATCGAATAATTCATGTGTGCAATGACGAAAAGAAAAATCATCAACTTAGTGGATAATCAACTGAATGGAAAATGAACTCTACTTAATCAGGGTTTCACCCAAAAAAGGGGGGAAAAAACATCACAAACAATCGATCAATCACAACAAGAAAATCCCCAAAATAAGATCTAGAAGAATCGGAAAAGGCGAATCAATCAATATATAAACCATAGAAGCAACACTAGATTAAAAAATCGAACGCCAGTCAATACATAATATTTTTCATCTAAATTAGGATCGAAGAAAAAAAAAAAAAAGGAAGGGGGGGAATACAAACAGTAGAGAATCAGTTGATATCTTCGTCGTTGAAATCGTCTTGGAAGGAGTTGAAGAAGTCGGAATCAGCCAGACGGTGGAGATCCAGTACGGGGCCCTCGCCGAATATATCCAGAGATGAATCCACGTCGTCAACGTCCATCGCCACCGTGACGCCGCCGCTCTGCTCCTCCGCCTCTCCGAAATAGTCCATCGCTAAACTCTTCATTCTATTTCTCTCTCTCTCTCCCTCCAATAAATGGGTTTTTTAACGGGTCAAAAAAAATCGGGTCAGATTATTTTTTTATTTCGGGTAATTAGCACTTTGCACCCTTTAAATACACCAATTTGGCACATTGCACCCTTATATTGCAAATTTGGCACTTTGCACCCTCCAATTAGGATATTGAAGGTGCATTTTGCCAAGCAAATACTAATTGAAGGGTGCAAAGTGACAAATTTCTAATTTAAGGGTGCAATATGCCAAATGATGTATTTGGAAGCTGCAAAGTGTCAATTATCCTTTATTTTTCGACGATTTCGACTTAATATTTTATAATTTTTAAACAATATTTTTTAGTTTAATTTCGGGATGATATTTATAATTTTTTTATGTAATGGAATATATATAGTTTCTTAAATTCAATTCGATTTTAATTTAAGAAAATAATAACTAGAGTTCTGATTTTACTCCAAAATTATATTTACAATAAAAACGGAGTTTCCAAATTTTCGAATTGAAAATTTTCCGACTTTTTGTCTATTTAAAAAAAAAAATTGAAATTAGTCTCTCACTTGTATAAAAAAAATAAAAATACATTAAATGATTATGAAGGGCTAATCTAAATTCTAATACAAGTTCTCATACCACAAAACAATTACTTGTATTTATATAATTTATAAGAAAAGAAAAATAAATAAATAAATTTCATTTTATGACATTACTTACAAAATAATAAATATATAAATACACTTTAGTCACTGGATAAGAGAATTGTGGCCGTGGCGGCAATGGCGAAAGCTGCCTTTCATCTCCACCACCACCGTACTTTCCTCCTCCTACGTACCCAAACAAACCCCCTTCCCCACTCAATTTCCATCTCCGATCACCGTTTTCTCCTCCACCTCCTCTCCTCACCGCCGCTGCGCGTGAGCTGCAGGTCCCGCCGGTGGGACTCCAACGCCGAATCCTACAACTCCAAGAACTTCAATTTCGACGACAACGATGAAAGCCAAGGATTTTATGACAGCACTACGGACCAGTGGGATGTTTTTGATGAATATATTGACAGCATCTGGATTTTTAAGGTTTTTTTTTTTTTTTTTTTTTTTTTAATTTCTCGTATATAAAAAATATTGTGTTGATTATGATTTCTGCAATGTGGGTTTTAGCTTATACTTATAATTTAGAGTTGATTTACGAGAATTAATCGTAAACTTGATTTCTCAATAGGTACACAGGGGGGCCATGACCCCCTTTAAAAAAAAATACAGTAGTATTATTATACATAGAGATTTGTTATTTTTCGAAATTAAGTTTAAACGTTTTTTTTTTCCTTTTCAATTTAGGTTTTTTCGTCGTTCGGTTGGATGCTTCCGATTATTATAGCATCGTTGCTATTGGCGAATGGTCTGAAAGCTTTTCTATTGGCGTTAGCACTTCCTCTCGGACAATCGACTTTTGCATTCGCTATACAAAAGTACCAAAATCGGGGCAAGACAAAGACAAAGGCAAAGCCCGTTAATACTAAGACCAAGAACCGAAGTTCACGTTCCTATAATAAATCGAGGAATTCGAAGTTGGAAGAAGTTGCGGAGTGGATTGGTAGTGAAAGATCCACAAAGAAGAAGAACAAGAAAAGGAATAATAATGGATATCAATCTTGGGTTTTGAAAAACGAGGATAAGTCGATGAGTAGCATCGATAGAAGTCAATCCGATTTCGGCGGATGGGATGAGTTCGATGAAGGGACGAGGTTTTACGAAGAATCATCTAGAAGGGAATCTCGGGAATCGATTGGATTGGAAGGGAATCTTGTAGAGAAGAAGGAAAACAGGGGATTGAGTGACAGTTATGGTCCTTCATTGCTTAAGTTGTTGGTTTCGATTTTTCCATTTTTGAGCTCGTGGATGAAAGTGCTATAACGTTTTTTGTAAGCTAATTGTTGGGGTACATAAATCACTACTTGTCTATTTACATGCATAAATTATCGAGGAAATTTTGTTGGAAGCCCCTCAAAAATATTTTCTATAGCCGAAAAATGTTTTTAGCAAGTTACCCCGATTATATTATAATATATATGGTTATAATTAAATTTGGTATTCGTATCAATTTATTTCATCCATTAATTTTGGATCACGTGAATCTTTCAACTTTCATGTAAAAGACCTTCTTCCCCGTGACATTTGGAGGTAATCCCAATAAAATTCTTGAACATTAATTTCATTTTAAAATTATTTCTCAAAAAATATTTCCTAAAATAAAATTAAAATGTAACTCAAAATACTTCCAAACGCAATCTTCAATCTTAACAATGGATTAGAAATTAAAACTAGCATCGTTGACAACTTTTTATACAAAGAAGCCTAAATTTTGAACCAACTATAGTAAAAGCACAAGAATCGAATTAAATCGAACGATATCGAAATATATTAATCTCTTGAAGAAAGACGAATATTCGTTTTAACTTCCGCCTAAATCTGTTCTCCCATTTTGGTATGATTCTGCGGATCATCCTCGTAAGCGTACGCGAATCCCCCGTGTCGGGTCAAATCCATACCCGACAATTCGTCGTCGGGCGAGATCCGAAGAAGGTTAAGCTTATGCAGGATATAGAACAAAGGCCCCATTGTTAAGCTGACCCAACCGATAATCACCACAATTTGGATAATATGGGCTGCCAAAAGCCCGTACCCGCCACCCATGAATAACCCGTACGGCCGACCCGGTTGGCCCGGGTACACCTCGTTCACGTACTTTTTCGTAGCGAACAAACCCGTGAATATGATGCCCCACGCGCCGCAGCCGCCGTGGAGCTGCGCCGCCTCCAGTGGGTCGTCGTATTTCACCTTCTGCGCCAGCTTGTTGCACCCGATGAGCACCAGCGCCGCCACGAACCCGCAGATCACCGCCGCCCACGGCTCCACCACCGAGCAGCCGGAGGTGATGGCTGCGAAGCCGCCGAGCAACCCGTTGCAGACGTCTGTCACGACCCAGTGGCCGGAGATTACGCGCTTCGTGAACAAGGTCGTCAGCGCGGCGGTGCAGCCGGCGAGAGTGGTGGTGACAGCCGTCCGGCCGACGGCGGACCACTGGCCGTAATACTCGCCGCTTTTGTATGGGCTGAGGATCTTGAAAAACGAGCCGGGGTTGAATCCGTACCACCCGAACCATAGCAGAAATGTACCCAGCACCACCAGCGACGCGCTGTGGCCGCGTAGCGCCACCGCCCGGCCTTCATGGTCGAACCGGCCGATTCTGGGGCCTTCTATTAATGCTCCGTACAAACCGGCGATTCCGCCGACCATATGAACAACGCCCGACCCGGCAAAATCGATGACTCCGGATCCGAATAAGAGGTTTTCGGTTTTTCCGGCGCTTGCCCAGCCGTCGGTTGACCAGAACCAGTGAGAAACAACTGGGTAGACAAATCCGGTGAGGAAGGATGAGTAGATTAAGTATGCGACGAACTGGGTTCTTTCGGCGATGGAGCCGCTGGTGATTCCGGCGGCGGCGATGGCGAAAGCCCATTGGTAGAGGAAGAAGCTGTAGTCGAAGAGGGAGGAGGGCATCTCGCTCAAGCCGAAGAAGTGTTTCCCGATGAAGCCGTTCGACGGCGCGCCGAAGGCGAACGCGAAGCCGAAGAGGTAGTAGAAGATGCCGCCGGCGGCGGCGTCGAGGACGTTTGTGAGCATGATGTTCATGGTGTTCTTGGCCCTGACCGAGCCGGCACAGAGCATGGCGAAGCCGAGCTGCATGGCGAACACGAGGTAGGCGGAGAAGAGGATGTACGTGGAGTCGACGGCGTAGGACGTGTCGACGAATCTGTCCGACACGGCGGTGAACTGGCCGCAGATGTAGTCGGCGGCGGCGGCGGCGTTTGTGATGTTCTGCCCGAAGAGCGGGGCGAGCTGCTCGGCTGAGCAGATCGAAGAAGCCATGACCGATTTGGCTTCGAGCACAGAATAGAGAAAAGCAAAGAACAGTAGGGTTTATAACTGGAGAGAGACTGTTTCGGAATAAGAATGGATGATTCTGTTTTGATCCGAATTAATAGGGAGAACAGAAGCCTCACTGTGAACTGGTTTTTAACCAAATAATTCTAATCTTTTATATATATATATATATATATATATATATATATATATATATATATATATATATATATATTTATTTCTGTTATAATAAATTAATAATTAATTTATCATGTACTATGCAAAAATTAACTTTGAAATGGAAATTATTATATAGGAAAGTATATAAAATGGGATACGGATTATTAAAACTTAAAAGTATATAATATCTGAATTTATTAGCTCTAGATTTTAAATTCTTTAAATTTTTTTAATTTATTTTTTTGTGAATGTAGAAGAGTGTGACGTCAAATAATTCGATTTCGTAATTTGAGACTTAGGATTCGACTTTGTATAATCATTTTAATTATGCATTGTGGACAAACAAGGAAAATTATGTGTAATTAATGTATATTAAGAATAAAATCATATTGCAATCATATGTACTTAATATAAGAAAATTAAAATAAAGAATTCAAATTTGCAGAAATAAGTAGATCAATTAATTAGATTTGTTGGTAAATGGTAACTGATGGAATCTTGACCAACTGTGTGCGAGTGTTACGCAGTTTGTTGTATTAAGGCCGTTGGATTTACTGGTTTCTTGGGGAATCAGAATCTTGTGGTTTGTGTTTTTCAAAGAAATAAATAATAATAATAATAATTAATAATAAATTAATTAACTTGAAAAAAAAATCTTAGGGTTTGTGATTTTGTTATGCTTAAAGAAGATAAATAAGATTTTGGCTGTTCTTAGTATATGATATTCTTCTTTTTGAAATCAGTATATTCAATGCTTTTATTCGTAATATGAGATTATTGAATCCGTTTAGATTTTATTTACCAACAATAAAAACGGATCGGATTGTAAAATTATCATTGAGATTTACTATAATCACAAACCCTTAATTATTTTCAAATAGCTATTAAAATTTATTTTTATCTTACAAATCACACTTTGTACCCTTGAAATATGGTCGTTTGACATTTTGCGCTCTCGAAAAAAATTAATAGCATTTTGCACTATCCAAACACAATAAATCATGCATATACGTCAAGTCAGAAGATACCGTAATATATTTTGTGGGTAAATTAAGAGATAAATGTGATATAAAAACCTACCCCTTTTCTAGTCGGATGTATACTTACTTATAATACATCAAGGCGGACCTCAAGGCTTCACGAAAATCGGGACAAACATATACTTGGCGCACTCGTTACCTCTATTGTCGGTCCCCACCCTTAGCCGAGTAATTTCGGGCCATCATCCTTGGCTAATCAAACATCTTCGCTCTCGTGTCTTTTGGTAGATAGCCACTCCACACGTTCTCCTCCCCCCTTTCTTTTCTTTTCGTCCGTCACCGGTCCTTCGGCCATTAACGATGATGTCAGTGCATTTAATACACAGACGGGTTGTGTCCGGTAAGGTCTCCCATACTTTATCCACTATCTATCGGAGTCATTAATAGTTGTGCTGAGTCACCGTATTGCTTTTCCGAGCGCCAGATATCCCTCGGCCCTCAGTAGTATATATCGCTCGCCCGACTATACTGCCGAGAGGGGTCTTTCACATGAGTTGCTGCTCTCTTGGACCGTGCCTCTAGGTGGGCCCTAGCGAACTGGACTCTATTCAAGTGAACTTTGTTTCTTGGGCTCTTTATTGGTTTGGATCAAACAGTACACTAGGGCCTCTTTTGCTTTGTATGAGAGGATTAATCAAAAATATTGATTATACAATTTTGGGATAGACAGTACTATATAATTTTTTGAACACCATGTTTGGTTCTAATGAAGATAGTGTGAGTGATAGTGAATTTGGTGTTTGCTTTTGGGTCAACCACGAGGATTGATTATTAAATCCCAAAAATACCCTTCAAACTTCATTACATATTTTTATGAGCCCCCTCCCCTCACCAGAAATTGCGTTCATCTTTCCCCAAAATTATGAAATAGGGTTTCGGCCATTATTTTCGCACGGTAAACACCCACTCCTCCAAGCTGATTTGAAGTCATGTCTACGAGTTCTAGAAACAGCAGATGTGAACGGGACTACAATCGCAGCAATTTTGGTGGATCTCACGAGGTGCCGACTGATCCAGAGTTCTGCAAATGTCAATTGAAATTACGGGTGCAGACGTCCTGGACGGCGAGCAACCCTGGTCGGCGTTTTATTGCCTGCCCACGACGAGGGGTAAATTTGTTGAATCCTCTGTATCTTCCTCAAAAAAATATTGTTAGTATAAATGAAAAAATGATTTTCGAATTGTTGATAAAAAGTGATGGGTCTGCTCTTCCAGATTGGTTTTTTTTTTTGTGTAATTACAAAAGTTATAGATTTTAAAATTTTTTGGCGTATTTGTCTATGTTAGTGTCTTAAACTTATGTAATTGTTAATGATATTTATTTAATTGCAGAAACAAAGTTGTGGATTATTCGTATGGTGTGATCCACCTATTTGTGAACGAGCAAAGCAGATAATACCGGGATTACTGAGAAAAATCGAAACCTTAGAAACAGAATTGGAAGTTGCAGTGAGAGAGCTTTCGGAAGCAACTAAAAGAGAGATTTCGGAAACGGCAAGACGAGAGTTTTCCGAAGGAAATCACATTACACCTAACCATGTTGGTAACGTATCAATCTTATTCTATATTAAAATTACATTCATGGTTGCAACAATATTGTTTGCCTGCTGTGTTTTGTTTGGTAATTGATTGTGTATGATGTGGTTTCTGTTTGCTTGGGATCGTTCATCAGATATTTTGACGTTGTGAAGCTTTACGTATGTTTGTGCTTTATGTTGAACATCATTGTTTCACTTAACAGTAAAAATGCATTTAAAATAGCTAATGTTAATTAAACTTAGAACATTTTACTACTAGATTAAGGGGTTGACTTAACATCTTACAAACCAAACCTTCGAAAATTTGCCTTTAACGGCCGCTAGTTTCTCTTAATGGAAACAGTCCATGGAATGAACTAGGTAGAACCACTAATAACTTAGGTAGATGAACGGATAAAATACAACAGTCTTCAATCTAGATACTAAGACTTGTTGTAGAAACATTACGATCCCATTACATTATAAACGAGTTGTTGCTGTTGATAGACCCTTCCTCCTCTGAGTCACCCACATCTTCCTCAACCAAACCACCCGCACCTTCCTCCTCTGAGTCACCCACATCTTCATAAACCGAGCCACCCACATCTGCCCCCACAGAGCCACCCACGTGTACCACCATCGAGCCTCCTATATCTTCTCCCACCGAGCCACCCACATCTGCCCCCACTGAGCCACCCACATATACCACCATCGAGCCTCCTATCTCTGCTCCCACCAAGCCACCAACTTCGTTCGCAGTAGCCTCAACTGCCTTATCCTTTTTTGCCTCTTGTGCACCAATGTTTACGTCGTCTTCTTTCTCTTCACCATCATCGATAATCAGTGGTTCGTCAACGTTATATCCTGTCATTCCACTAAAATCAACGGGGGCAACGTTCTGGAAGTGAAATACGACCATACATGTGTCGTAAAGAGGGAAACCATTGACACGAAACCAGCGTTCTTCCATAGTTTCCTGCCATTTTATTATAAATCATTTCAATATGTTTTTGTTAGTCATGAAAGTAGTAAATAATTATAGTTTAGAAACTTACAGCCTTGTCCTTGGTGAATAGTGGCATATCAACTTTTAGCTCCTTCGAGCACGGGTTAAATTTGACACCGTTGCTTGAAATGTACTTTAGAAATGCATAAAATCGCTTTCGAAGTGCATGAACACGTAGTTTGACCTCCTCCAGAGTTATATTCTTCGATATCCTTTCCTGTAAGACCTTTGTAACACTCACTAGCACTCCATTGAACACCTCAACAGATTCGAGGTTCTCCATCCTCTTAGTATGGACATAGATTGACCGCATTAGTACTTGATCGTAGCACAGTGGCCAATCCATACCATTGAAAATGTCATTGATGCACTGATTTCTGGTACGAGGCATTGTTTTTGCACTTTGAGAATATAGAATATGAAAGATGTACTGTGTGTTGGATTAATTGAATGAGAAACATGTATAAATAGCATGAAACTAGTAGTTGAGGTTCATTAAATGAGTTATTATGTAAGTTTATTCCCACACGTTTTATCACAATAATTATGACTCTTGGCATTTCAAAACTGATGAGACTTTACTCATGCATTAATTGAGTATTGATGTTAACGATGAGACATTTATCCAACTCTGGTAGGTCAATGTCTTTAACCAGCCTTTAATAACCTCACACAAGTACCAATTTATAAAATTGTGTGGTTCCAATGCAATGATAACTATACAGAAAATTTGTGTGTACATGTAAAAGAATGTTGTAAAGGGTAAATTCAATTAAAATCAAATCTTATGTACTGCTACAATTTCGAATTTTTTTTCTTCTTTTAATTCCATGGATATTCTTGAGTTGTCAATCAAACATGTCCATCGCATTTACTGCCATATGTGCTTAGTAGGTTGAGTACAAGCAAAAAATCAATGCATTTATGATGGTTGTAAATTATCAATTGCATCTATATAAGTATTGTTGGTGTTTATATTAAACATCCATTGGTTGCAATTGCATATACACTAAAAAAAATATGCCACTGACAATGAAACCCACTGTCCGACCAGAAGACTTTCAGTTTCAATTAGGTTGGAATGAAACAATTGATAACTATTTCATTGAAGTTTTGTTGTTTGAATCTCGGTTGGAAAATTTTAAAAGTGGTGCTAAAAATACTATGGCATTATTTTCTGCTCAAGGAGCAATCCACAAAAAATTTGGGCTTTTTTTCTCTTTGGCATACATAGCCAAAAGGTGTTGCGTTCTTGAGAAAAGGTTCAAAACATTCCAATGGATGTTATCAATTGACGGAGTTGTGTATGATGCAACGACTAACCGCATTTCAGCCTTGAAAGAGACAATGGAATCTATTTTGAAGGTACCCGTATTATGTATAAGTAAATTAATTTAATTTTTTTCGTTCGTAGATAAATGCATATCATCAGATATAAAGATTATATGTCATGTTTATGTGTTACGCAGCATAACAAATTCGCAGTTGCATACACAACGAAGGGGGAGCCCAAATACCAGGAGCTGAAACACCTTTTCCAAACAGCCCCAGTCACCACCGAACTAATTGTCGTATCATCGGATGACGAGGACGGCCCAACAACACTGCACACCGCGCCCCTGAACCCAACCCCGTCAACTTCTGTTGTAAACATTTCGTCTGGAAAATCAACTAGTGTAGAGTTTAACGTGGCAGAATACTTGGCAAACTTTTCTGATTCAGAGGGTTCTAGAGGCACGGAATTTAGCACAGCAAATTCGACCCGGAAAAATGAAAGTGAAGCCCGGTACCGTTCTCATTTGAACAAGAGGATCGTATACATGAAAAAACTCAATCCGGATGGGGAATTGTTGAGCTCGTCTGGATCTAACCAACCAGATCTTGGGTTTAAATCGTCGAACAAATGATGGGTTCACGTTAATTAAACTAGTTTTTGTTGTATTCATTTTCCCATTGTACTAGTTATTAGTTATGGGCGGTTGTATGTTATTTTAATTTAGACTTATCTTCTTTTCGGGTATTTTGTCTATGCCTATATTTTGGGTATTGAAAAAAGTTGCAGTACTCTTTTTTCATTCCACACAGTATATTATTTTTCATTTCACACAGTATATTCCACGCAGTATATTATTTTTCCTCACATTATAAAAATTTTATTTCTATTTTAAATTCAAAGTACGAGATATGTAAGAAGTAAAATTTACAAGAAAAGGGAATATCTAATAATTGTACCAGTAATACAAATTACAAAAGTCAAACTAAAATACTTAAAATGTATCGTACCAACATAAGCTACAACACCATCGTTTAACAATTACATTCCACCTAATATGCTTCACCTGTAATATAACAAAATACGGTGAAACATGGGCAACTTAGTGATCAACTTCACCTATAATACAACAAAACAGTGGTGATGCAACACCAAATTTAATAGCCATTTACTAGTTCTAATATACTACACCTATAAGTTAAGATTGTTTGTAATTGTTCATACGAATAAAACACAAAAAACATACGCTAGCTAGAACCGACCGTTAAGAATCATATTAACCATAATCGCCTTGTGATCTTCGTTGACACTAAAGAATATGTCCATGTTTTTCGTGCTTTCGCATATTACCTTTGTCACGTGCAATTTGTTTTCACCACTCAAGAATTCAAACGGATTAAGTGCATCAAAAACCTTTTTCCTTGACTCGGATACATCAAACTCGAATCCAATTTTATTCACTATACGGCCCAACTTGTCATCTGCTTTGTCAAAGAAAGTGGACATCATGTCAACCAAGCGAGCATCGATGTCATTGGTCCTTCCTCTTTTGTTTTTAGATTTAGGCTTACTCTTCGAACTAGATGCACTGTCTGCCCCGGCAATTGACATAAGGTCGTTGCTGAACTCATCATTCGGTGCATCAACAAACGAATAGTCGTCACCTCCAAATACAGTGTGGTCATTCCCCTTCGTAGGATGCACCAAGTTGTTGACAGCTTCAGTGAATGCCTCAGCATATTCTCCAGTAGCACGGTCCTTGCCAAAGATAATTACCCAATCTTTGTAGTATGGCCATGCTTTGAAACGCATGGTCCGTGCGTGGGTGTCTGACTACATTATGTAAACGTATTCAATTAAGCATATGCTAATGAAAATAAATAAGTTTTTTATACAATATTAGCTTACCTTAATGTAGTCTGCCCAAACTTGGTCATCGTGCACGTCAATAGTGCACGACGAATCATTCCAACCGAAGCCTGACCGTGAAAGCATAGTACTTAAGGAACCGTAGTATTTCTTCCACACATGTATTTTTGAATGTATGTGTGGTTCGGCTTTCAAATCTGTGCCCGGAAATGCCACCGACATAGCCCCCTCAAGTGCGGCAAGGTATCCCGTTTTGAAACCGTTATCGCACTTCCACCCGCGTGCAACAATGTCCTTCAATGCCTGAAGCAATCCCTGTTCTTCTTGCAATGTCCATGTCCTTCGTGTGTTAGTAGACCTCCCTTTCGAAGTTGCAACCTTAGACGATGAACCAGTTCGATCCATGAAGCTACAATTCAAAACAATCTGTTGCATTTATTTAGGATCCAAAACATTTTATAAGTACGAATACAAGTTTGAATCCAATAAAAAAAAAAAAAAAACCCGACAAATCAGCCAATAGATCAGTACAGCAATACATATCATTCAACCAAATTAAATTTGTTCAGCCAATAGAAAAGTACAACAAACAAAGTAGCACGAAAAGTACACAAATTAAACAAAATAATCAGGTACAACATTAACCAAACACAACAAATCAACAAACAACTAATGGCCGGTACGCCATTCATTATACATCTCTTGAGCCAGGTTGTCTCTCCAATTAGTCCATTGTTGTGATGGTTCAACAACATTGATGTATTCAGCATCATTGACATCAATGTTGTCATTTTCTTCATCATCATCAGATTCTTCTGGGTCTTCCGGAACAACGGCTTCTTCGGGATCATAATCATTCGTAGTCCTTATGAAGTTATGAAGAAGACTACATGCCATTACAATTCTATTTTGAGCTTTGATAGGATAATAGGCAGAACTTCTAAGAATTGCAAATCTGGACTTTAAAATACCAAATGCCCTTTCTATCACATTACGTGCCTTTGCATGTGTCATGTTAAAATATTCCATATAATTTTGAGGTGCATCGGTACCTTGACCATAATATTGAAGATGATATCTTTTTCCCCGATAAGGTGATAAGAAACCATCTCCATTGGTATAACCATTGTCGACAAGATAATAATGACCTGTACGTACAAATTAGATAAGTTTTAGGTATTCCAATTTTAAGGTATCATTAATGTGGATGTATTTCCAGCAATAACAAAGATTCATACCCGTCGGAATCTTTAAACCATTAGACCTAGTAATAGCATCACGAAGGACTCGACTGTCCGCAGCGGACCCCTCCCATCCAGTCAGCATATATACAAAATTCATGTTAACATCACAAACAGCAAGAACATTGACGGCTATGTCACCCTTTCGATTCCTATACCTTGGCTTATCAGCTCGAGACACCCTAACATTAATGTATGTTCCATCTAGTGCACCAAGGCAACCCTTTGAGGAAAAATTATACACTGACTTATTAATGTAGTTATTTTATCTTCAAATTCATTTTTCAAGAAAACACAATATGCAATATTAAATTTTACCTTGAAAAACTTCCACCTTTGGTTATCGGAATCGTCTGAAACTGGTTGGGGGGTAACCAATAATATAGAATGCAACTTAAGAAGTGCAGCTAAGACTCTATTAAAGTGTTTGCTAACAGTGAATCCAGATCGTTTGAAGGAAGAACGAATAACAACATTTTTTGTATGGTGAGCCAAAATACTCAAAAACATTGCAACTTGTTCGGGTATTTGAACATTTTTGGTTGCTAAAAGCCCACCCCTATGTTCAAGTAGATAACACAAGCGTTTGAAAGTGTCCATATTCATTCTAAGATTATCCCTACACGTGACATCGTCAATACCCACCAGATCATGCAATATTTCTTGGTGTTTAGGTATCTTTGCTATTAAGCTGTATGTTCTCCCATTGTTTGGTGTATTGGTTAAACGACGCCGCCCAACAGACATATAAATACGAAGAAACAATAGTAAGCGTAACTTGATGTCATCCAAAATTTGATCCAACACAACAATAACCTCCCCCTCGTCGGTGACGGTATCCATAGGTTGGAAATCGGAAACTGTATAAATCGAACTAATAATTAATTTAAAATCGTAATTTCTTCCTTAAAATGCAATCCAAAAATCAAATAAAATTACCTTAAAACCACAGTACTTAGTAAACAACAACTTATTTACCAGAATGAACTCACATAATACCATTCACATCTAACCACATAAATTGATAAATATTTAATCAGAAACACAAATAAAATTATCTTTTTAAAAAACCCCAATAAAATCGACGCCACATTTTTTTCTAGGATAATGTATAGGAAAAAACGGATAAAACCCAGATAATAAACTCAACTGCATAATGATTCAAAAATATAATGGAATGATTTAACAAAAACAAACAAACATTCAGACATTCATCACAAAGAGCAAATAACCAGACTTACCAACTTGTTTAGAAAACGAAACGCCAGAAAACGCAGAAATCCACTTGCAGAAAAACCGTCAATCGATCTATATCTACAAAATGTGACAAGTATTTATGAGTGAGAATAGGTTATCAAAATCAAAGAAAAAATCTGATACAGGAAGATGCAGATTTTACCCTCAATTTCAGCTGCTAGGGTTCTGGGTACTGATGAAATGGGAAAAAAAACCTTTATATATGTGGGTGGTGGTAAATATGAAGAAATTGGAGGGTTTTCTCGTCTTATCATCTATAAATTCGGGACTGTATTGTCTTAATTAAACGTGGGCCATGGAGATTTAAGCAGAGATTACAGAATCTCATCTCCCCCCTGGGACAGCAGTATCATAGTGTTGTGGGATTGGTGGGTGGGACCCACAATTAGTCCACAATGAGCAAATTACAAGCAAACATGGTATAATTAATATAATATAATATATCACCTCTGGATCAAGTATAGCAAATGAGGCCTAGAGATGCTAGTATAATTATGAAGTAACAGCAAACTTATAAATTTTGTGATTTTACCAAAAATGGTACTAATTTTATGAATATTGGCAGGAAATTATGAAAATTTCAAAGCGAAATTGAACTTCTACAATCGACAGTGACCTTTAAAAAATAAGAAATGAATTTACGAAAACGAAATACTTATAATAGCTAGCTTTCGAAAAACGTTTAAAAATTCTTCGAAAATTGAAATTTAGCTTCTGTAGATCGGGTAGTAGCGAACTTCTGAAAAT
Organism: Erythranthe guttata; assembly: GCF_056151865.1. Lineage (NCBI taxonomy): Eukaryota > Viridiplantae > Streptophyta > Magnoliopsida > Lamiales > Phrymaceae > Erythranthe > Erythranthe guttata. The sequence goes on along the minus strand of NC_142546.1, from coordinate 1,556,717 downwards.
TGACAATAAAATTCGAAATCAAAAAAGTCACAATCTTTATTACTAATGAAATAAAATTTGGCGGACTTTCTTTAGTTAATGTGTCACATAAAGAAATCCCATTTGTCAATTGTCGCTTTCTTACTTTTTTACCCCTCTCTATTCCTTAAAATTACTGTTTGAATCTCTGTAATTTCTCCCTCAGCCAACACTGCTTCCACTCACTCTTCACCTAGTACCAAATTACCAAAACGCCACCCACATTTTAACTAATGCCGCTCCTCTGTTTCAGAGCACCCCTCTTCTTCCATCACACAAGGGCATTTTCGTCAATGACTCCCATCACCTCCTCCTCCTCCGCCGCCGCCGCCGTGACCACCAAGGCCAGCCTGCGAGGCGTGGTGTTCGACATGGACGGAACTCTAACGGTCCCCGTCATCGATTTCCCGGCGATGTACAGAGCGGTGCTCGGCGAGGAAGCGTATGTGAAGATTAAGTCGGAAAATCCGTCGGGGATTGATATTCTGCATCACATTGAGACGTGGAGCCCCGATAAGCAGAAAAGAGCTTACGAAATTATCGCCGATTTTGAGAAACAGGGTTCCGATCGCCTCCAAATTATGCCAGGTTATAGGCTTAATTTTCCCCCCAATTTTCCTGTTTATTCGTAGGATTGATACCTATTTAGTTATTTACCAAGTACTTATCCAGATTCATGCTGGTATGTATGTGAAAATGTAGTATACAGCATACCTAATCATGGTGGTAAATACCTGGGCACACTGCTCTGATTAAACCAGTTAGAAGAATCTTCACAGTATAAGATGCAAATTCCTTTCGAATGTTTTTTATAACTATCATGAAGTGAAATCATTGATTGGTACATCATGTATTGATGTATTCCGATTTGCGTTTAGATCGCATGCCATTTACTTATTTAGACGAGAGTAAAAGGGGTTCTGTATTACTGGCATTTGTATGTATATATGTATATATGTATCGATGTATTCCGAGAGTTTCTGTAAAATGGTGTTTTAGTTTAGGAAATCGAGCATTTATATTGGAACCTCACAAAATTAATTGGGAGGATTCGATTTCCAAGGTCCGTTTAATTTAGTAAATCATGTCTTTCAAATTGATTTGACAACACTTATAAATATATGTAGATCCGAGCTAATCGGGTCTTTTGAGTTTCCTGGATAGGGAAATGAAATGTTTGGATCTGTCTTTGCTTTCTTGATTCTTATGCTACGTTTAGAACCCTCGAATAAAGGATTCAACTTACGCTTCAAAGTTATGCCTTTTCAGTATACTGTAAATTTGACGCAAGAGATTGACGAGAAATGAATTTGACGCTGGTTTTAACAGTTCAATTTTGTTGCAGGTGCTTCTGAACTTTGTGAATTTCTTGAGTCTAGGAATATTAGGTAAATCCGTCTCTACATAACTGAGTATAGTTTCACTATTGATTTTCGCATGCTTAATCTTATTACTATAGCTTTATCCGTATACATTATCAGGTTATCTTCCTTCCATAATCTGAAGTGTTCTTTGTCTTCTTTATCTTGTTTTGTCCTCTGAAAAAAATTAACTACTGAATTGGGAATATCCTTTTTTTCTGAACATACGATAATACGATCAGAAAACACCTTATCGCTTATCAGTATAAAGAAAACTCATTTATCCAATCTTTTTTTTTAATTGTGAATATTGGAAAATATGGTTTTTGACATTCTTTTGCAGTTTACTTTTATGGTATCCAACCTTCATCATACTTATGTTTTAGTATTATACTTTGCATCTCTATATCATGGAATTGTTGATTTTTTTATTTATTTATTTTGTTGGTGTTAATTATCATATTCAGAAGAGGACTAATCACTAGAAATGTCAAGGAAGCAGTCGATTTGTTCCATCTGAAGTTTGGGGTAAGCTTCAATAAGCAGATTTTCTTTATCCAGTTGTTCATCTATAATTTTGAGTTTTTGACAGATTTTTTACACTTGAAAATATTATTATTGACAAACAATTAATTAACTTAAAAAATGTTTTTTCGCTGCAGAAAGTATTTTCTCCTGCACTGAGCAGGGAGTTTCGACCTTATAAACCACACCCAGCTCCTCTGCTACACATATGTTCGAACTGGGATTTGCAGCCCAATGAAGTTATGATGATTGGTGATAGTCTTAAAGACGATGTAAGACCATTCATTTTTCGTCATAATCAATTAATCGGATATTTTTCTCTTGCTAATTCGAAGGTTTTGAAAATTGAATTTTTGTGTGTTAAAAAGGTGGCATGTGGGAAAAGAGCAGGAGCTTTTGCTTGTCTGCTAGACGAAACAGGAAGGTACGATGCACCTGAATACGAAGACGTCGAATTTAAACCAGATTACAAAGTGTCTTCTCTTCTAGAAGTCCGTTCGCTCCTAGAGAAAAATTTCGAGCTTACTTCTTGATCTATAAGCGCATTAATTTATTAGTACCTAGATATGTTTTCTTGGTTATTGGACTTTGTTTGGCGAAATTGACCGCCAATTGTTAGGAATCCTTTCTCATATTCAGGTATAGCTATTCTCTGTATTACAATTGACAATCATACGAGACATTGCTCGTGTCTCGCATATTTGCACGACTCTTGTATGTGTACATCATACACATGTATTTATAGGTTGGATCTCAATAAAATTTTCGCCAATTCATGTCGATAACTATCCTTTTGTGGATTTATTATTTATTTTCTGGGAATATTATATAATAAAATTTTAAAAATATTGTAGTACTATTTTTCTGTAAATAGTATATAATAAAATTTTAAATTTTGGAACTTTCTAATTTAAATATTTTCATTTTTGTATAAAAAATATATTTTATAAAACTCGGAACCGACTCTTAAAAATTTTAGCAGCTTCCGATAATCCAACTGTACATGGATCAGTTGAGATTTAATTACCGGCAAATTTTATGGATCCAAAACGGGTCGATTGTCGAAAAAAAACAACCGATGAACTTGCCTCCCACCCCGAACTGCAGCCAATATGTTGGTATGTGACAAAATTGATACTTGGCTTAATTGCCTCTTAAAAAGGCCATATATAGAAGATTACATTTATTAGGCTTTTTCGACTAAGAACAATCATAATCACCTCTCGATTATTGAAAAACCGTCTTTGGTTTCAATCTCGTAGTAGTACAATAATAAAAGCCACATCAGGCTGAGAGAAATTACGGGGAAAAAAAAAACGGAGGGAAAATTCAGTAGAAAGCTGTAGCTAAATTATGCTGGTAATTATTAATATTAGCATTGCCTGTGAAATTTCCATGGAGAAGATACTCTTCATCATCCAAATTCCAGAATCCATTATCCCATATAATCGTATCCTGATTATTCGATACCTGATCATTACTCACGCAGCTCGCGTAATCATTAATCATCGAGTACAGCAGTTCTTGATCGTGATCAAACGCACTCGGATACGCATTTTCTTGCCTCACCTGACCGAAACTCGTCACTGACCTGTTCTCACTTCCGTCGGTATTAAAAGACACGATTTTCGTCGCCGTGCCCGTTATTTGATGATCTCGTTGCTGTTGAAACTGCTGCCGCCTGAGTAGTTTGGCCCGAGTTTTTTCGGGGGTGTCGGGGGACGATTGCGTAACCTTTTTCTTGAAATGAGTCCTCCAGTAGTTCTTGATTTCATTGTCTGTTCTTCCAGGTAGGCTTCTTGCAATTGTTGACCATCTATTTTACATCAACAAAAAAATTATTCATATTTACAGAATGGGTCATAAACTTTCTATTTATTAAACTTGCACCCCCAGTAATTTACAAATTAATACCTGTTACCCCATTTAGCATGTAGTTCAAGAATAATCATTTCTTCATGAGGGGTTATTTGGCCCCTCTTGAGATCTGGCCTCAAGTAGTTCACCCATCTCAATCTGCAGCTTTTTCCATTCCTTTTCAATCCTGATATATATTAACAATTAATTAACCAAAATTATTATAATTAAATCGTTAATCGAATTTGTAACACGATTTCAATTTAAATAAATAAATATAAATAAATAATATATACCTGCAAGCCTAGCTACATTATTCCATCTGCCTTCACCATGCAAATTGACATACTGAATGAGTAATTTGTCTTCTTCAGCAGTCCAAGGACCCTTTCTCCATCCTTGTTCAATCACACCCCATCCCATATTTTGTGACATTTTATTAATTAAATTATTACTATATATTATATAGATATATGTATATATATGTTTGTTTTTTAATAGGTGTGTTGTGTGTGTGTGTGTGTGTGTGTGTGTGTGTAAATATTATGTTTGTACTCAAAATTCCCTGACATGAGGTGGTTGTGTTTGGTGCATATTTATATTGAAAATCCTAATTAGCCTAAGTATTTATGTCATTATCAAACTAATTATCATTGTCACCTCTTCACAATAAGCTAAAGATCAGCTCAATCGTAATGCTATAACATGTTTAAATTACTCAAATACCCTTTTCTTTTTTTTGTCAATAGATTTTCTAAGTATGTTTTGACGGATGCATATGAGCTATAAACGAATTACTCCCTCCGTTTCGTTTTCTTAAGTTGCGTTTTAGCAATTTTTTTGTTTATATTGCATGTGTATTGCGTTCTTCAATTTTAACGCAACCTTACCCTAATATTAATGACAGATTAATGAAATGAGAAGACGAATATAAAAAAAAAAGTAAAAAAAGGGTAATTTTGTCAATGAATTAATTCATCTACTTTGAATGTAACTGAAGAAAACATGGAGGTTGACCTAGCCGTTGGAGCAAGTGTGTCCGTGTGAATTGACTATAGTTCAAATTTTCTTGATAGCGGTCACTATATCGAGTTTATCACATGTTAGCTTATGTCGAGCTAAACGAGAATGTAAAATTATTCAGTGCACCGTTAACACAGTACACCTATATGCTTTGGCTGTGAATTCTTTAGTTTAAAAATATAAAATCAATTATAATATGCCATTTTAAAACTTGATTTAAGGGCAATTAAGGCAACACGTTTTTTGGCCAAAGGGATTTGATTTTCAAAGAAAGGTTAAAAAAAAATAATTACAAGAGGCCACGTGGAGACTAGGGCTTGTGAATCTAGACACTAGACTATATATTAATAAGAGTTAAAATTAAAGCACTAATTGTCTTAATTATTCCAATTAAAAACAAAAAACACTAAATGGGTGGTTAATTCTTTAATCTTGAAAACCACTGCATGGCCAATGGCTACTCACCAGGTGTTGGATTTGCTTGCTTCTTAAGGAGATATAGGCTAGCTAATCATCATTCTTTTTATTAATTAAATATTTGTTTGATGCTATTTTGGGCATTTTAGCCATTTTAATATTGGGCTAAGCGTACCCTTAATTACGTCATTAGGAGACAGGTGGTACTATTTTGATGGGTCTGGTTATGACAGTGTGCTTCATTAATTATTAAAATATTGTCCCAAAAATAATGTTGATGCATGTATAATTAGATTGTTGAATTAGCACCTTATAATTTAAAATGTTTTTGATGATTTAATATTGATTTTATATGTTAGTATTTCATTAAACTAGGATAAGAAGAGTTGAAATGGTGGGTGGGGGATGCTTAATATTTAATTAATTAATGACATAATTATCTTTTGATTTGGTTGGGAATTAAGGGAATGTTAAGACATGACAAAGATTTTCTAGAAGCATCACCACCTTTTTCTATTTTATAATTTGATATTATCTGTTATGTCTGATTTTAGCTGAATCATCGTAGTTGCAAGTCCTAATAGAACTTCGTTACGATTTGACAATAATTGTCCACGTAGGAAGATCCGGATATGAATGATTCACAATCGAATGTCATGGACGTTTGTATATGCTGAATATATTCTTTATTTTGCTTTACCTTGGGAGATTTGATGAGCATAAGATCCACTAAGATTGTATAATAATATAATTATTTGATTCACCGATCAAATTATATAAAATAAGATTACGCGATTATATTTATTTATGATGTACTTAATCGTAATCTATAATGGGAAAAGAAAAGGAGAAGAGTTTCATAATTTTTTTAATTGGTGTACATTAATCTTAAACGACACTTAGGGGCGGATCCAGGAAGAAAAGTTAGGGGACGCGAGTTAAATTTTTAGGTTCACAAAACACTGCAAAAAGAAGTTTATATTGTTAAATTTTAATTCAAATAGTACATATTATAATCTTGTCATATTTCAAGCATCAAAAAAAAAAATCCAAATCATTCTAATAATTTATTGCATTTAATTATTTAAGTAGTTCAAAAAAAATAATCCAAATTATTCTAATAATATTCAAAAAAAAAAAACCTACAAAATAGGTAAAAAAAGTTTTTTTTTTCTTGGGGGCTACAGCCCCCTGCCCCTTCAAAGATCCGCCACTGACGACACTTAAAAAATTACAGATGGAGGTATGAGATTGATGAAGATTTACAAATTCTTTTATATTTATATATACGATAATAGGGATGGGGGAATGTGGGATAACCCCATAGTTTTGAAAATATATAGGGATATGTCCTATGTATTTTTCTTCTCTAGTCAAAAACCCAAATTATAATCTTAATTTGATAGACCCCCTAGACAAATTAAAATACCCGTTTTGCCCTTTTAGTTACAATTTAAAACCTTAATCCCTAATCTTTTTCTCCCACTCCCTTCCCCTTTTTGTGCCGTCATTTCCCCTCACCCACTCTCTCTCTTCATATCTCTCTCTCTAACTCTGTCTCTTCTCTTCATTTCTCTCTCTTCATCTCTCTCTCTCTCTCTCTCTCTCTCTCTCTCTCTCTCTCTCTCTCTCTCTCTCTCTCTCTCTCTCTCTCTCTCTCTCTCTCTCTCTCTCTCTCTCTCTCTCTCTCTCTCTCTCTTCTTTCTCACTCTTTATCTCTCTCTCTGTGGCTGCCCACAACCCTCCGCTGTCGCGGCTAGCTCCCCCACCTCCTTGCGCCGCCGCCATCGCTGCTCCCCTCACCTCATTGCGTTGTCGCCGTCGCTGCTTCACCACCGCCTTGCGCCGCTGCTCCGCCGCCGCCTTGCGTCACTGCTCCATCACGGCCTTGTGTCGGCCGTCGTTTCTCATCCCACCGCCTTGAACTCGGTACTAAACCATTCACTTCATTTTTTTAAGTTTTTTTTTTTTTTAATTTATGAATGTCCATCCATTTTTAATTTATTTTTTAAGATCTGAATTCTTTTCACTATTTCACCTTATTTTATTGTTTTTTTATGAAAATCAACTAAATTCGAAAATTTTAAATTGTGATCCGACGATGTGTAGTCAGATCTAGAATTTCAGACATGGAATTGGTGGTGTTCGATTTGTATGTATTTACAACATTTATATATATAAAAAAAAACACAGATCTACTATGTTTTTGAAGATCTGTGAACAATTAATATTAAAATATTTTTCTTTGGATTAATTTGATTTTTTTATTATAAATCATATTATAATTTATTTTTTGTATTTATTTGAAGATGATTCAAAATGCCTAAAGTGTGAGAGTTTTGTTTGTCTGTAATGGAAATTTAACCAGTAGTGGTTACTTACGTGAGTGATTTGAGTCAGGTGAATATACAATTATATTTAGTCATATACAGTCATATATAGTCAGTCACATGTAGTCATGTATAGTCACGACTACATATAACTATACGACTATAGGACTTGTGGTATACTATAGTCATTTGTACTCGATTTCAGTTCAGTAAATTTATCAAAAAAAAATCATGTTTTTTTGTATTTTTAATTTCATGTAATTTGATTTTTTATTATAAATCGTATGTAATTTATTTTTTGTATTTATTTGAAGATGATTCGAAATGCCTAAAGTGTGAGAACTTTGTTTTTCTGTAATAGAAATTTAACCAGTAGTGATTACTTACATTGGTGATTTGAGTCAGGTGATAATACAATTATATTTAGTCATATACAGTCATATATAGTCAGTCATATGTAGTCATGTATAGTCATGACTACATATAACTATACATGACTATAAGACTTGTATATACTATAGTCATTTGTAGTCGATTTCAGTTCAGTAAATTTATCAACAAAAAAAAATTGTGTTTTTTTTGTATTTTTCATGTAATCTAACTCGCATTTTCCATTTTGCTATTTAACTCGTATTTTTTTGTCGCAGGTTTTGCTTTTATTATAATTTTATGACATGCAGAGAATAAGATTCGATGAAGTGCCTTTGTGAAGTTGGATTCATGCTACAGTAGTCTAGACTTTATGTCACTATATATAACTATAGATAATTGTAAATAATTATAGTCACTATAGTAACATACAATTATATGTATATGTTATAGGTTTTTAATGTACAGTAATACTTGTTCATGTTTGAAGAATATATGCATGTGATTGTATTTTTTTTCTTTTTGTTTGTTAGTTGATTTATAATATCAAGATAAATTGTGAATTTTTTTTGTTGGTGTATATGAATTTTGGGGTAAAAAGACAGTACATGACTACATATAACTATACTAGGACTATTGAACTTGTAGTAAACTGTAGTCATGTGTAGTATACTTTCAGTTCAGTAATTTTACCAAAATTTGAATTTATATAAAAAAAAATTTAAAAATTTAAAAAATCGGAAAAATTAAAAAAATCAAAAAATTAAAAAAATCAAAATATTAAAAAATCAAAATATTAAAAAAGTTATTTTATAAAAAATACAATAATAATAAAAAAAAGGTACAATATATATATAGTAATAAAAAAATAATTAAAAATAAAAATGATGATATATGCAGTACAAAATACGAAATGCAGGTCCAAAATGATAAATGCAGTAGGTCAAAATGCTGAATGCAGTTGGGCGAAAATTACAAATAAGGGCACAATAGTACTTTTGCTTCTGCAAGGGTATCTCAAAGGAAGATTTTTAGGGGTGGACATATCCTTATATATTTTCTATATGAGGGGTGTATATCTAATGGACCCAATAGGAATTTGAGAAATAGTGGGGACTATGCTGCCTCCGCTACTGTAACAATTTTAGAAAATTAAAAAGAACTATGTTTTTTCTAATTTAATAATAATCACTAAGTAATAAATAATAATTGCCTGCAAAATCAAAATAAGATTTAAAATGACTAAACAATATTCCAAAGATACTCGTAGAAGAAAATTTGACCAAGATTTCCAAATAGCCATGCATGCATAATCTTTGTTGACCAGACCATTAAAGTTTGTGATCTTGCACGTGTTGACTCTTTTTAAAGGCCGGTTTGAATTCCAGTCGTCGTTTCATCGGTTCAGTGCATTTAACGCGATTTTGAACCGCGACTTTCTTTTGACTACCAATCTGCTGTGTGTGTGTTTTTTTTTTTTTTTTTTTTTTTTTTTTTGCTTGTAACTATCAATAATGCAGGTAAAAAGAATAATAAAATAATGATAAATTAAGCGTTAAGATCAGAATAATTATTTTATTAGATTAACTTGTGATAATATCTTGACTCCATTGTGACACTGATATTTATTAATTAAATGTTTATTTGGGTAGTCATTTTCGATCTAAAGTCTACAGTTGCACGGAGTGTGTGATCAAAATTAACGGCGTTGAGTTTTTTCTGCCATCTTTTGAACTGCCACCACTCAAGCGTTAGTACGTACTTTCCGAAAATTTCCAATTTTTTTTTTCCGAAGTGAAAAATTATTTACGATTAGGTTAATAAAAACGGAATATCGAAAAATTGTAATTTGTTTTCCGAAAGTGAAAAAACTAATTACAACTCAGTTAAAAGAAATCGGAATATTGAAAATTGGATTGTCGAAAATTGGAAGAAAGAGACTGTTCCAAAATTGAAATTTTTGCGATAGTCGGAAAAAAACACAATTAATGAAAAACTACCAAAATAATAATTATACGCAATTTTTCTTCCTTTTTTTTTTTTCATTTGTAATGAAGGAATCCTCAACCAACTATTTAAATGCACTATGTAAACTTACACTCTCGTATAATAGATTGCATGGCATACGAGAGACGTGAACCACACTAGGCCAACAACCATCAGTGACCAACTCGATCTAGCAACTGTTGACAAGAAAATTCGAACTTAGACCAATTGACGGGATAAGATGATTCGAACTTAGGTCAATTGACGGAACAATGTCCTAATCCTGTCCTAATCTCACGAAAAGAAATTAGGTAAACACAGAAGCGCTAAAAAAAAGTAGCAACTTATAAAGTGCAACTCGTGTATAAGCGCTTTTAGAAGGAAAAGCACTATCAAATGTTGGTTATTTCCATAGCAAGTCTAATTATAACATTTGACTGTGCTTCAAGATTGATTTGGTAGGAAAACATAACCATCTTTTTTTTAAGGGGAAAAATATATAATAAGTAATTTTGAAGTAATTAATAAATATCTTATTAATTATTACTTTATTAGTCCCAACTCCAAATAATTGCTCAAAAAGATTGACTTGGGTTGGAAAGCAGAAAGAGAGTCAACAACCGAAAGAAGCTTATGAAAAGATTAGGGAGATATTTAACTTAATCACAATCTAAGATTTGATTAAGTTTCATTATGAAGATCAGATCATTAGGGTATTTTCTTCTCATCAATACAAGAAAAGTTGCATAAAAACAATTTTACTTCACAATAATGTACTGAGATACATTTGAATGTTACTATCCAAAAAATTAGTAGTTGCCTTTATCCTAGCGATTTTTTTGTAGGTGGCGAGTAAAAGAAGAAAAAACTACCACGTTATTACAATGGAGGAAGGATGATTCCCATTTCCCAAGTTCGAAAAAATCGAATCCGAGTTTCGTTAGTCTTAGATTTGAAGTAGTTAGAATACTAGAAGAATCTCAAAGCTTTATTTGTTACAATTTGTTGTTTTCTTGTTTAGTTAGTGTTGTTCCCGATATATAAAACGGGTAGTGAATTTAGTAAAATGGTCGAACAAATTAATTAGTGAAAATACGAAAAGATTAGTCGAGGCGAGAATACTATTTCCTTAAGACAATATTGCCCCGCTACGGTGCTTACGGTTATTTGGCAATGGTCTCCCAAGATACAACGGCTAACTCGGCATATGAGCACTCAAAATACCGAGTACGTACAACGAACGTTACTTTGTGTCTCAAACTCTCGAATCGAATACGGAAGAAAATATTCTATGAAGAATATTTTCGGGCTAAAGAAAGAAGAATTTCATAGAACAAAATTATAGAATTGAATTGATTTTTATGTTGTTATTAAATCAAACATGTGGAGTTTCTATTTATAAGTTTCCAATGGTTGTGATTAATGAACACAACCCTTAATTAGGAAATTAAACAAGTGAAGAGGTGTGACCACACCTCTTTATATTGTCACACCTATTTCATCAAATAGGTGCCTAAAAATATTTTTAAATTTTCATTCAAAAAATAATTTTATTCTAATAAATAAAATTCCCAACAGTTAGGATTTAAGATTATAAGTGTTGGCGCCAGATTTCTGTTAGTGAAGATTGAAGAAATCCGCCATACGTGGAAATTAAAGATTGGCAAATATTTGTTTTCCATGTTTATTTTGGAATTAATTAGAGTCCTATTTTTGTAATATTGTTATTATGACTTAGATTTATTTCCATGTATTATATTCTAATTAGATATCTTTTGTACTTATCTAGAATAGAAGTAGAAATCGACTAGGATTCTATTACCTAGTTAAATCGATTTTTTAGGGCCCAAGTTAGGTTTATGGTGGTACGGTGATTTCGTGCCTATATAAGGCCATCAACCTCATATGAGTCCCATGGAGCTTTAATAAGAAAAATCCCAGCATAAAGGCTTTGAAGGGTGCAGCCCGTGCTGCAGCCCCGTCGGCACATCAGGTGTGGGCCGTGTGGCAACATAACAGGTTTCTTCTACCAGGCCATAAAGAAGATCGGCGTTTCGGGCTTAAAAGATCTCGGGAGGTCGATCCACCGTTTGAAGGGAGTTCAACAAGTCCAAGAGTGCGGATGGAGGAATTGCTTTGATTATCAACAAGTTCGAGTCGTGTGCAAGAACGACATATTACATAAAGAGGGAGTCTTTAGTGTTTTTATTAAGTCCTATTAATGTACACTTAAATCTGAACTAATTTTTGCAAGTCCTCGTGAATGTAGAGTACATTTATATATGAACGACATTAAATTCTTGTGTTCTTTATTCTACTTTTAGTAAGTTTATTACTGTGTTGTAAGAATTTTGTAAGAATTATGTTCCAACACCTAATGTCGTAACACATAGTCGAAATGAGTAGATATTCATAGGCATTTAAAATCAACAATAAGGAAATATAAAAAGAAGGTCAAAGTTGAACCTCCAATGAGTCGGTCTAATCGTGTCACAGTCGTTTGTCCGTTTGGTGTAAAACCGAACCGATCGAGTTACTAAATTGAGATTGCATCGTGAAATTTTGCAAGTTGATATTCGTATGTCTTTGTCAAAATTACCACCAAATTTGGTTGTTCTAAAATGTCTAAATTGTCATTCCGCAAATTTAGTAGTTAAGACTCGAATAACGATTTTGCCCCCCAACGAGATGGAAGAACAGCCATAAAATGAGGGCGAAATGGTCATTTCCGCATTAACAAGGCTGATGGGCCTAGGTGGGCTTCGATTAACAATATTAAACCTGGGCCGAATACCATACTTAACTCGAGCTCAAATCAACAACAATATATCAACTGGTCAAACTTAGGTCAATAAAACCGCACCAGGCAGGCATAACTAAAACGACAGACAATAAAGAACAAAACGACAACAGAAAAAACATGCAGCAGTACAATTCAGGCTTCATACATAAAAAGTATTAACCAAATTAAAAGATGTGTTATTCTCACTAGCTACCCTAGCTAATATATATATATATATATATATCCATATTATAAACCGGGTTTAATTAAACTCCGACTCCAGTACCCGTCACACCCTTGGGCCGCTCCGCCCCGGGTCCACCAACTCCATAATCCGGGTCCCTATAACCCGGCCCGTATCTGCTGCTGAAAAACCCGGCATGCAGCATCATTACGTACAGGAACTGCGTCACACCGAGAACGATGATGAAACCCTCCACCACCCTCAGCCTCCATCCCCGCCACCCTCCTATGTTTATCTCCTTGCACGCCAATCTGTCATTATTATTAATCCAAATTATTCAGTGTTGATCAAAAACCATATATACAATATACATACGTGTGTGTGTGTGTGTGTGTGTGTGTGTGTGTGTGTGTGTGTGTGTGTGTGTGTGTGTTAAGAGATTTACCCGAAGGCGAGTGCGGTAACAGCCCAGGCGACTATGGAGGAGGAGCCGGCGGCGGCAAGGCTGTCATTCCGCCACGCCCTGAGGTGGCTGCCGCCGGCGATCTTTGATACTATTCCAAGAACAGCTGCCAGTAACGCGAACGTCAGAAAATGCCCCGTCGCCCCGTTTCCTCCCATACCTGTACATACATGATACATACAACAACGTTGGAACCATGCACTGTAAGAAAGAACATATATATATATATATATATAAATGTAATAAGAACTTACTAGGATGAGATGTCTGGCCATTGATATAGCGATTTAAGCACCAACTAGCGAAACCCAGCACAATTAAATACATAATCAAATTCAGGAAAAGCAACGGCGCCGCCATTGTTCTCGCCACAGTTCTCGCCATTTTCTTCTCTCTTTTTTTCCCTTGAAAATCAAAAGCGATAAACGTTTTTCGATTCTTCTCTGCGTCGATCTGAATTAACACGGAAAATGTGATGTCGTAGGAATTGCCAAAAAATGGAGAATAATGAAATTATATAGGGGTTTGGTGGGAGTAAAACGTGGCGTGCATGTGGGTTTAGGGGTTTACATGTGTAGAGACACGTGTCGAGTTCTTGGTGTACGTATTGTAATCTAGGATCTTCTCTTCGGTTTGTAAGTTGTGCGAGCGAGCGGCGTGTGTATATCTCTCTATATCTATATCCAGAATTGAAGATAACTTCGACACAAATTCTGGTTGTTTAAATTAATCACCGTATTTATTATTTATTACACACAGCAAGTAATGAAAAGCACGGTGTAGTGTCAGTTGGATTGTGTAGAGCACGTGTGCGCTCTGAATTTACATTATTTTATATTTATATGAATATTCATATTTTGTCCAATTTAAATATAATTGTTTAAATTACTTCTATTTCAAATAGCGGGTTTGTTAAATCACATACTAAAAGTTATTAAACTGAACCGTACTGGAATTTCGATTTTCGTAGATCGAAATTTCGGCCTCCGAAAATTTGTACTGTCTAACCATACCGAACTATTTTCTGGAAGTCGTATTAGATTTTCGATACGGTTTTTCATCGAATTAATTTATTTTTTTAGGTTACCGATTAATATTTTAAAAAATGTAAAAAAATTTATATTGAAACAAATAAATTCTTGATTTTGACATTCAAGTTTCAATAATGGACACTAAAAACAAAAAGTGATTACCAATAAATGCTAATTTGTAAATAATTGAATAAAATATCAATCTAAAAGTATTTTATAATTTGTTATAATTTAAAATAAAGAAAAAATAAATATTTATTAAATATTTCGGTATCCGGTACGGTTCGGTATACTGGACATCAATACTGTACACTGCACCGAATACTGGAATCCCAATTTTTGATTCGGTATTTGAGATGTAGCGAGTTTTCGATTCGATTCCGTTTCACCAAAAATACGAATTGTGAAGCATACTCTCTCGACCTGAGCATGTTGGGCCATAATTGGGCTTTTTTTTTTATTAAGAACTAAGTCCATTGTTTGAGCCCAAGGCTGAATACGTTCGTCCGGGCCGAGCTATCTAAAATTCCTAATTGAGAGTCTTTCTGAAATTAATTAAAATTGTTTCTTTTATTTTTAATTACTGTGAGCTAAAATTATATAGATAAAGGAAAAATTGTTTCTTTTATTTTTAATTACTGTGAGCTAAAATTATATAGATAAAGGAAAAAGAATATTCCAAATTCAGCACGGTTGGAGATGCCTTCAACTTTCTTTTACAATTTAGCAATTTTACATTCTTCCTCACTAATTTGAGTATACTTTATAAATAATCATATCAAACTTAATCAATAAAAGTCTAATCAAGGTTTAAAAATGCGACTTAAGTAAATTTGAATGTTGAAGGTCAGTTTGGTAAATTTAGGTCGAACTCCCTAGAAATGGGCCTACTAAGTAGTGTTGGTTTGTGCCAGGTGAGTCTGGTGGATTGAAGGCCCAAAAAGCCCCTGAATATGGGCTATGAGGTTCGTTTGAAGAAAGAGGTCGCTGAGGTGTCTCTTGTTCGCCCCATTGAGAGATCGCCGTTGTAACATCTGCTCGCCTTGATAGGAGGATGTCGCGTAATAAGCAGTGAGCAGTATGTTGGAGCCGTTGAAAGCATGTACTCGAAGATTTCTTGCATAGGGAGAAAAAGAGAGAAAATAAAGATCGAATTATTCAAATGAAAGCATGCACTCGAAGATTTCTTGCATAGGAAGAAAAAGAAAGAAGATAAAGATCGAATTATTCAAAGGAGCGTATATTATGGGAGATATTAGTTAGATACACGTATGTTTAAAGAAGGAAATAACTAGGTGAATTCTTCTATATAAATATCCATGTACAAACCTTAGTTAGAGTTACGTTTACATTATTAATAATACGCTCTTCTTAAACTTTCTCCACTTTACTATATTCCGTCCACTGCTTTATCGCCATGGGCCATAAATCCGACATGTGTCCACCGCTTTATTGCCGTCGGCCCTAAATCCGATGTGTGGTGAGCTTTCCAACGACTAAATGAGTAGGAGGTCTTGATGGTTCGAAATTTTGGCACCATTACTTGTGATTAATGATTATAATCTATATACATACTCTCAACAACACCACAATTGTAATTGTTTATCTCATATTTATACCTACGGTACCGATATTAATTACTCAAGCGACTCGACGTCCGTACGAAGATTTCGGTATAAGAAAAATCCGTACCATTTTCGAAACTGAACTATTTAGTACGATTGGATTCTAGGCATTCTAAATTCGGTTTTTTCGATTCGATTCAAATTTAGTGGGTATATCTTATCAATGAACACCCCTAAAAGCAACTAAAACCATTTAATTGATATTATTCATGACCTCTTAATCATATTCATGATTGATACAGCGATGAAATTTGGGGATAAATTCTGTGAGGTGAATCGTAAATTCCCACTAGCAGATTCTAAATTGCCCCCGGTAAATTTTGGGTGTAATTACCATAATAGAATCCTAAAGTTTATCCAGAAAACATACTACAAAAGAAAGTCAAACGAGGGCTATATAGTCATTTCACACGCCACCACCAACTCCAGTTCGCCTCGGTATCTCAGTTTTTTTTCTTACAGACAAGAGTAATTATTTCTCTCTCCTCCATTTTTCTTTCACGGGTTCTTCTCTCCGAAAACACACAGCGTACACACACTCAATTTCTTTTTTTCTTTTTATTTTTAATTTTATATTTTTTTGGTTGGATCTTCATTTCTTTTGAAAAGGGTAAAGAAATCTGAAAATGGAGTCTAATGGTATCTTGCCATTTCAAAACCTAGAACTGAGCCTATATCTACAACCACCCACCACCGCCGCCGCCACCGCCACCGCCACCACCCTAATCACTCCCAAAATTGAACCCAAACCTGAACCCGTAGATGAATTCACACGGGTATCACCGCCGCCGGGGTTCGAATTCCTCGCCCCCTCCCTCGGCCCGCCCCCGGGGTTCGAAATCCCCATCCCCATCCCCGCCCCCGCCCCCGCCCCCGCTCCGCCTCCCGCCGTCTCCGCCTCCGCCACCGCCAAGAGCAATCCTTCCGAAGGTGACGTGCTCTCCCACTTACACCGCCTTTCTAAGATGTTCAACGACGCCTTAGGCGCACAATTCCAGGATTACGGAGATGTTGCCGTCTTACCCGATTTCGACACCGACACCGACTCACGCGCCATAGTCACCGTGCCGAACCCCGAAACCCAGGTATCTGACGCCGTCGTCACGCCGCGCGGCGGCCGTAAATACCCGAGCCGATCCTCCGAGATGGTCCGGGTCACGGATCTAAAACCCGAGGACCGCCTCTTCTTCCGTGACCTAATCCGAAGAACCCGGATGCTGTTCGACTCGCTGCGCGCATTCTCCGTCGCCGAGGACGAGCGCCACTCCGATACCTCCGCCCCTCACCGCCGAACCCGAGGCGATCTGAAAGCCTCCGCCTTCATGAGGCACGGCGGCCAATGGCTGAACCGCGACAAAAGAATCGTGGGAGATATCCCGGGCATTTCAGTTGGCGACGTCTTCTTCTTCCGGATGGAACTCGTCGTCGTCGGAATGCACGGCCACCCCCAGGCTGGAATCGATTACGTACCCGCCAGCCAGAGCTCCAACGGCGACCCGATCGCCACCAGCATTATTGTCTCCGGCGGTTACGAAGACGATGAAGATGCAGGCGATGTGATCGTATATACGGGGCATGGAGGGCAGGACAAAAACAACCGACAGTTTACGCACCAGAAATTGGAATGTGGAAATTTAGCCATGGAGAGGAGCATGAATTACGGTGTCGAGGTTAGGGTTATCCGCGGCTTTAAATACGAAGGTAGCATTAATAATGGCAAAGTTTACGTTTACGACGGGTTGTATAGAATAATCGAGACTTGGTTCGATGTGGGCAGATCCGGATTCGGGGTTTTTAAATTCAAGCTAGTTAGGATCGAAAATCAGGCTGAAATGGGTAGTGCAATAATGAAATTTGCTGCGAAGTTACGATCGAACCCACTTGAAGTAAGGCCTAGAGGGTACCTCACATTCGATCTTTCGAATAAAAAAGAGAACTTTCCGGTGTTTTTATTTAATGATATCGATCGTGATCATGAGCCTCTCGATTATGAATATCTTAAAACAACCGTTTTCCCACCACACGTGTACACTAGCGCGAGCAGTGGCAATGGATGCGACTGCATCGGAGGGTGTTCGTACGGTTGTTTCTGCGCCATGAAAAATGGAGGAGAACTCGCGTACGACACGCATGGGATTCTCGTAAGGGGGAAGCCATTGGTTTTCGAGTGTGGGCCCCACTGCCGTTGCCCCCCAACTTGCAAGAACCGCGTTTCGCAAAAGGGGGTCAAGAATCGGTTCGAAGTGTTTAGGTCAAACGAGACAGGGTGGGGGGTGAGGTCGTTGGACTTGATCCAGGCTGGCTCGTTTATTTGCGAGTACGCCGGGATTGTTCTTACACGCGAACAAGCTGAGTTAGTCTCGATGAACGGCGATAATTTGGTTCACCCTAGTCGATTTGCTGAGAGATGGAAAGAATGGGGTGATTTGTCTCAGATATTCTCGGACTATGTTCTGCCAGCTCATCCGTCGGTCCCGCCTTTGGACTTTGCCATGGATGTGTCGAGATTTAGGAACTTGGCTTGCTATATGAGCCACAGCTCAAGCCCTAATGTGTTCGTTCAGTATGTGCTGTTCGATCACAATAATGTTTATTTTCCTCATTTGATGCTGTTTGCGAGCGAGAATATTCCTCCGATGAGGGAGATCAGTGTCGATTATGGTGTTGCTGATGAGTTGATGGGGAAAATGGCCATCTGCAACTAGGTATATTTTAAATTTCTTTCCTTTTTTGCGATTCGTTTTGAGTTCGATTTATCGTTTACTTTTTCTTGTCCGATGGTTCGTAACATTCGTATATCTACTCGTGTTCTAACTTTCCACATTTGACTATAATATCCTTGGCATTTACGTGCATGAGTTTGTAAGCAAATTTTAATTTTTAATGCAACCGATCCTAGTTCGTTACCGACATAATTGAAAGCGGTTAAATTCATTGAAGAAAGGTCAAATTCCAGTTGCATTTATAATTCATAGATTCTTGTTTACTTTATATGTTTTATTCCGAAAGCGACTCGTGTAGTTTCACTCATTATTAGTATTCTTGCATCATATTTTCCTTACACGTGTATGAAGCCGAATCATGGAATGCATTTTCAGCTTTCCGTTATTTTCTTTCGAAACGTGGCAGCAGCATGTGGCTGTGTTTTTCCGTAAGATTCTGTGTGTTTTTAAGATCTTTAATTGAAACCCTAGCACAAGCTGTATTTTCGCCGCTAAATCCTTAATCAATTTATTATTTTTCCATATCTTAATATAAAAAAAAACATATTTTGGTGATGAATACATTATCTGTGGACCCACTTGTAAGTTATCGTAAAATCATTATTTGCCAATTGCCACCTCTCGAAATTTTGATTTACTGAGGTGGCTGAAACTTATGCTTGAATCGTCTGCCAGTTTTCGTGTTTACTTGTTCAGTGGATATATGAATTTATATACAGTATATGCGTGGATAACTTTTTGACAGCTTATGGTATTTCTCCTTTAGCCGTGTGTGTGTGTGTGTGTATGTGTGTGAGTTTCTTCATGGGAATGTGATTTTTAGGTACTTTCTTTGTTTCCGTACATCATTCTTTATAAACTATTGTGAAGATTTGCCGAGTCATGCACTAGACTCGAGATTGTATGATTTTGTTTATCGAGAGGCATGTTTTTTGAATCGAGAGGCATGTCTTTTGAACAAATAATGGCTAACGCTATATGATTTGCTGTTATATGATCAATTATCGATTCATTTTAGTGTTATATGATTCATTTTTTTAATGGTAATACTTTCCGGAACTTCTGGTTTCCTTCATGTATGTCCTAATTATGGCTAGGCATACGTTGGCTGCAAAATATAACGAACAAATTTAAGTTTTTAAATATTCTCGAGTTTGTTTGTTGATTCTGACCTTTTTTTTTTATTTATTTTTTAATTTAATGTTGCTGCAGATCTGAAGCCAGAATGAAAAAAGGTTCAATTTTGGATTATTTTTCCGAGGACGAATCCGTGGAGCTGCTTTAGGTTTATATCGATAAATTCCGTTGTAGCAAATGATCATATTCTAGCAGTACCCATGGATTCTTTTTACTGTCAGCCTGTATATATATAGTCTATATATATATAAGAATCCAAATTGAATGAGTTTGTACAGAATCTCTCATGCAAGTGTTTTGAAATGGTTTGTTTAAACTAGCAAAGGAAGTTTATTTATTTATTTATTAATTTTTTTTTTTTAATTTTAAGAAATTCAAATCATGTTACAAATTGGGGAAGTAGGGTAATTTTGCAATTTCTTACTATCTATGCGAGGAGAGAAAGGGGTAGATGCTGGGCCTTTGCTAAGTTTGGGCTTTTACCGAGTTTGGGCCTGGGCAAATCGGCCCAGATCACCTACTCCCCCGAGTTCGTTGCGAGAACTGTGTTATAACTAGTCGTGGCGAACTAATCGCTCGAAATGCTTTGACGAGGTGAAAAAATCGAACCAACCTACTTGCCCCAGTTCGTCCACTAGTCGCGGTGAGTTTGTTTTGTTCGTTTTGTTTTTGAACTCATGCTCGCTACTTGAATATATATATATATATATATATATATATATATATATATATATATATATATATATATATATATATATATATATATATATATATATATATTTTCTTCTGTTTAACAAGGCTCTTGTTTTGTGGGAGGCCATTTCTAGCCCCGACTTTTTGCGAACGCGGTCGTACTGATGGCGTCTTGCCTTGAATGCGAGGTCGATTCGTACCTTGCATTTCAGCATTTTTAATTCAGACCTTTTCATTTTCGAAAAAGCCATCTTCTTCATATCTGCATGCCTGCCATCTTCATTATCAAACAATTCATAAATCACCAAAAAAATGAAGAAAGCAGCCCCTGCTTTTCTCCGCCGAATTAGGGTGATTTTTTTTTTTTTGTTTAAATTTAATGTGTGTTTCATTTTATTTGTTTAAATTAAAATATTATTAAAAAAAATTGCTGTGATAGTTTTATCAGTTTCTCTAAGTCAATAGCTAAATATGAAACAAGGGACGGTGTGTTGTATAAAACACAACATATGGGGATATTTGCTAAATTTTTTTAATATGTTTTTCGACAATTCAAAATTATACAAGGGGTTCTATGCTATTAACTCGTTACTTCAAATTGAATCCATGATGCTATAATGTTACTTTAATTTGAAAACATAATTATTTTGTTACTTACATTATTGATAAGCAATTAGGGGTGAATATTTTGAATGTAACTGATCAAAACACTGAAAATTTCCATTCTTTTTTTAAGTACAAAAGTAATTTAAATTATAATTCGAAAATTTTTAGAAT